>NC_091058.1:131006895-131309925 GCF_000393655.2 Nicotiana sylvestris | reverse complement strand
ACTATTTTATTTTTCTTTTTTCCTTTTTTTCTTTTTCTTTCCTTTTCCCTTTTTTATTTTTTTTCTTTTTCCATTTTTTCCTTTTTTTTTCTTTTTTTATATCTATTTTTCCCTTTTTTTGAATCTTCCTTTTGGAATGAACTTCTAAACCTATGGGGACATGAATCTTTTTTTTTCTTTTTTCGTATGACTCTAACTTAATTCCAAAAGAAGGAAGGTCAAAGAAATCAGTACAGGCTCAAAAAGGGTTTTGAATGGTATAAGTGTTTCGGTAGCTGAAAGAGGGCCTCCCAATCCCTGAAAATGCCAAGTACAACACATGCAACTTGAAATGAAAAAGGAATAGTACGCACAATGTTTCTTTTACAGCTTTGACATTGATATCAGTGATATGTTTTCCACTTTTTTTTAGTGCCTTGTCAAGTACAGAACCCTCGTTGGGTGATCCCCTCTTCACAATAGATATCCTCCGTAAATTTAGAGACAACTTTCTTCATTTTATCTTGTAACTTGAGATGCACTTGAACTCAAAATTGTTTGCTTCAAACTGTCTGGGATGCACTCTCCTTTAACAAATTCTTGTCATCCCATTAACTTTCCCAATTATCTGCCCTAGTTTCACACAGTTCGGGCTTCAAATGATCTCAAAATGCCTTTACTTATTTCCCTCAAATGTCCCTATCATCTTCACAATTGTTTTATTGCTTCATGATTAAACTAACCTTTAAGACCAGGCCTAGAATTATGTGTGCATGTCATGTCACCAGAACCAGCATGAAGAGAACTATAAAAGGAGAAGAGAACTAAATAGAAATGACTAGAAATAACAGAAAACAGAAAATTGTATTAGACAAATGGTGAAGGGGTTTGAACAACAAAACAAGCACTAAACTGGGGTTACAACCCTGGAACAAACCTAGACAACACTAAAAGTTTTACTACGACTAAACAAACCAGTCAAAATAAAAGGATAGAAGGGTTTGAGACACAAGACAATATCCGGATTACAACCCTGAAATAAACCGGACAACAAAAATGACAACAAAATAAACCACCAAATCCTCCCTGGCTAACCAAGAAAGGAGCATCTTTCCAATCATCAAGCTCAACATCTTAGCCACTGAATTCTGCATCAACAATACTAGGACCTTCACAAGTCTTCATCACATTGTTTTTAACAAATTTCTTTTGGGTTCCCTTTGCCGGCTCGTTCTTAAGATCAACCTCTGATAGCGCTGAAAGCTTTGCAGCGTGTGGACCTCTGAGGATCTCAGAAGAATTCTCATATTCCTTTTCAAAACAAATCATACTCACCATATGCATCTCATTACGAACAGGCGATGGACTTTGGCTAGTGTCTGCTGCATCTGGATTTTGCACGACAATGTCACCTGCATCAATAAGCTTCTGAATTGCATTTTTCAGGTGCCAACACTTTTCTTAACTGTGACCCAAGGCGTCGGAGCAATATGCGCACCTTTGAGAAAAATCAAACTTCTTTAGCAGAGGGTTTGACATTTTTATCTGAATCGGCTTCAACATATCCTATTGCCTCAACCTTTGGAACAAACTGTCATATGATTCTCCAATAGGGGTGAAAGCCTTTTCTTTTTTCAACAGTCTTTTCAGTTTGTATTCTAGCCTCAGTTGGAACCTTTTGCGAACAGGTGACTGATATGCTTGAGGAGGCGAGTAAGACATTTGGGGATGTGGTGTGGGCCATCGCGGGCCTTGCGGGTGTGGAGCATATGGTGGTGCAGTGTGGATAGGGTACTGGGAAAGAGATGTATGACCTTGGGGTTTCTATGGAGAGAAGTAGCATTGAGGAGGATCATCTGGTGCACAAGGATATCCATGGGGTCGATGTCGAGGCTGAAAGCGTTGAGCAGGAATGCCCAGCGGATCATCTTTTCTATTTCTCTTTCTTCCACCCAAACTTACGGGGATGTTCTGAATGTTTTCCGTAGTATCTTTCAATGCCGAATAACTCATGATTTTGCCTGACTTGATTCCCTCTTCTACCATTTCCCCCATTTTTACCACATCATTGAAAGGTTTACCCAAGGTCGAAATCAAATGACTGAAGTACGTGGGCCCCTGAGCTTGTAGGAAAAGCTCAACCATTTCTTCTTCACCAATCGGGGGACTGACTCGAGCAGCTTGCTCCCTCCATCTAAGCCCAAACTCCCTAAAGCTTTCCTCCGATTTCTTTTCCATCTTAGATAGGGAGGATCGGTCTAGGGTAATGTCTAATTTGTATTGAAAGTGTCGAACAAAATCTTGAGCCATGTCGCCCAATGTATGCCACTTACCGACATCTTGACGATTGTGCCATTCCAAAGCTGCCACAGTCAAGCTCTCACTGAAATACGTCATTACCAAATCATCTTTCTCGCCAACACTTCTCATTTTACTGCAATAAACCCTCAAATGGGCTACCGGGTCTCCACATCCATCATACAAGTTAAACTTTAGCACTTTAAGCCTCGCGGGAAGGCGAACGTCAGGGAACATACACAATTCTTTGTAATACATGTCAACCTGGTCTCTTATCCCTTGCATGTTCTTTAAGGACTGTTCTATGCTTTTCAGCTTCCTGGACATCTCATCTCTCCCTTCTTTTCCTGTGATCTTTTCATTTTCAGCATGAGGCTCACCCCGAGGGCTCTACTTGTATGAGTCAAGAACCTTGTGGGCAACCTCTGAGGGGTAATGTTGGACATCATGAGCTTTGAGTGGGTATTTATTGTTGAGGATAGTGGATATGATAGGAGGGCAATTTTGGGGAAAGGTAATTGGAGGACGAGTGATGGAGCTACTAGGGTGGTTGGGAAAGCTCTGATAAGCGGGTGGATCTGGAGAGTATGGGGGATCTATGACCGGAGTTTGGGTAAGGGTAGCATCTAGGAAGCTAGGTGGTGGCGGGGGTGGTACCTTCCTAGTCATCCAAGCCTGATACATGTTCGCAATGTGTTGTCTTAACATCCTTACCTCTTCAACCAACCCATTGCCCTGTTCAAGCAATTGCTTTTGGGCACCAGTACCAACCAACTCAATTCCGTTGCCATCTGTCATTGCCTTTCGACCTTATGTTGTAAAGAAGAGTTACCACTTTAAGAATCACAAACAACCACCTTTCTGCTCAATGAAGATAACAAAAGAAACCAAATGGGGACATCCTGTTAGCATTAGGGCATTTAACAACTAAAAATATCACATTGCGTGCAATGCGCCTAACAACAATTAACGGTTCTAGAATGACTTCTAGGGTCATAAGGTCACTTGACATCATCCCAATTTTGTTCATTTCAATCTTCTCTTTTCTTTCTTTTCTAGCACTTCCTGGCTTGCTCATTTTCTTTCCTCTTTTTTTTTTCTTTCTAGTTATCACTATTTTCTTTCCTCTCATTTCTCACATCCCCTAATTTCACCACTCTTTTTTTCTTTTCTCTCTTTTTTTTTGATTTTTTTTCCTTTTAAATAAAAAAAATGATTCGACCGAACCCTATGTAGGTTACCTACGTATCATGACGCCGCATGAATCAGATCTTTGCGTAGTTCGGGAAGATCGAAAATAAAGCAAACAAACTAACAGTCCTTTTCCTTTTCTTCTTTTCTTTTTCTTTTTACCTTAATGACTACTGTGATGAGAAAAGAGAAACAAAGGAAGCAATTTTTTTTTTGAATTTCCTAAACTTAATGTTCTATAACCTATTCTAAACTCAAACTTAACGGGTATGTATTTTTTTTTTCTTTTCTTTTTGAAACAAACACTCTATGGGAAATTATTAAGGAAAAAACTCTACAAGAGAAAAATATTTTTTTTTTGATTCTTTTTTTATGAAGGAAATCTAAACAATAAACCAAAGAAAAAATTTCGAAACAAGAAATGAAACAGATAAAAACCTGTTTTGGATTTGAATTTTCGATTACCTAAGGAAGAAACTCTGAAATAAACCACAAAAAAAGTATGTTTTTTTTATTCTATGTACAATATCCTAAAGTTGTAATGAAAATAAGAAAAGGTTTTTTTTTTTCATTTTTCATCAATTTCCCAAAGAAGCACTTCCAAAGAAAATCTTTTTGAATTTTTGGAACTAAAATCTTAAAGAAAACTCTAAAGAGGTATTAAAAGAAAATTCTTTTTTTTTTTAATTTTTAGTCTTAATGTACTAAAAGGAAATATAATAGCAATTTTTATTTTGAGTTCTAGATATTAATTTCCTAAAGGAAAATCACCTTAACAGAATTAGTATTCTAAAGAAAACTTCTAACAGAAATATAAAACGCGAAACCTCTTCTTTTTTTTTTGGATTTTTGAGTTACAGCACACATTTTCAAATATAAAGTAGAAAGTACAATAACAAAAGACTCGACGTTACTGTACAAAACTAAAAAGTAAAAGACGACATAAAATGAAGAACATACTCAAAACATAAAAACTAAAACAAATCTCCTTAAGCAACTCCTGAATGAGCGATCCTGACTGGATGGCCACAGGGTGTCTGTCATGCTCAAACCCCGGTAAGTAGATCCACACCTGTATATATAAAAAAATCAAACCAACACTAGGTGAGACAATAACACTCCCTATTGGACATATGCAAGACATAATTGAGATTATTTTTGCAAAATGGCTTATTTGGCCAAAAGGTGGCTAGAAGTGTAAAATTTGACTATGACCCCGCAAAGCCAAGAACTTAAGATTTACTAGGAAGATCGGACCCTATGTGGGTTTCCTACGTATCACGCCCCGAAAGACGAGAATCAGGTATGCGTAGTTCAGACAAATTGGATACGGGCAAAAATTAAAAAAAATAACTAATTTAGAGAAAACATATTTTGCTTTGAAAAATGATGAAACATATAAACTCTTTTTGGATTTTCTTTTCCTCTTTTTTTTTTTTTCGAAAAATGATGAAGAAAGTGCAAAATCTTTTTTTTGGATTTTTCATGTTTTTTTTTCTTTTCTTTTAACAAAAATGTGACAGAAAACATAACTGGACCCTCTTTGCTTTATTTTCACACTTCACCCTCTTTTTTTCTTTTTTCTTTTTCTTTCATTTGCCATCAACTATCATTGGTCCGCCAAATGACCCTTTTACTCTTGAAGAAATACAACATGTAGCATATAGGATGCATCAAGATGGTCTTTTATTTTGGGGGTACACTTGTCCTAGACGGACCCAACCCCTGTGTTGAGTCCCCAAAGTTAAATTCACATGATGCAAACAAGCGTTCCTACTAGGGATCCGACATGAGGCTGAGTTATTCTAAGTACAAAACCTGGGTATGTTGTTCTAAACTTGTGTACCCGAGCGGATAACTCGAGTCGGGGGGAGGGGGGAGGGAGGGGGCTACGTACCGGGAACCAAAAAGCCATCTGACTTTGTAACTTGTCCGGACCTCTTCCTAATTTAAGGTATGACATTAACAGAAGAAAAGTCACGCCAGCGTGCACATCCCCGAAGATGAGAAGAGAAGGGTTTCGTAGAAGTTTATATACAATTCAGATAATATCAAAGTGGTAAAAAAAAGCAACATTTAGCACACTAGGCCCAAACATACAAGTAAAATCAGATAATAAATAGAGCCAAATATAACAATTATTCTAAGTTCGAATTCTTGAACCCTGAACCAGACGTTCTGGGTTCTTATCCCCAGCAGAATCGCCAGAGCTGTCACACCTCCTTTTTACTACCCCGAAAGGGGTATATAAGGAAGTTTTTTTTCCAATTTAAGTGACAATCGAAACGGGATTATTTTATTAAAAATTTAGAGTCGCCACTTGGGATAATTTATGGTGTCCCAAGTCACCGGTTTCAAATCCTGAATCGAGGAAAGATTGACTCTATTTTACAGTCCGCGAACACAGAAATTCGGGTAAGAAATTCTGTTAACCCAAGAGAATGTGTTAGGCATTTCCGGGTTCCGTGGTTTTAGCACAGTCGCACAACTGTTATTATTGGCCTATTTATTTGATTTTAAAACATTCTTGAAACCTATGTGCATTTTATTCCTTTAAAATCGCTTTTAATAATCCAATTGTTATACAACTAATTATTGATTACACGTTTACGAATCATGTCACGGGAACCGTACCCACCATCCACAACGTGCTTATTTGATTAGAAAGATTAAATTGTGGCCGAATCACATAAATGTACCTCCGGATTTTTAGAAATTAAATGTCACGACCACGTCATGGGAACCGTACCCGTAGCTATGACAATTATTATATTAACGAGCCTAAAGCAAACTACGAGATTTCAAGGCATTTTCTACACTAGTTAAGATATCGATGTGAGGACCATAGACTAGGTAATTGGATGGCGCACCTCAAATTTATTAAAGGAAAAGCATTCAACTAAGTGAATTATGGATATTCATATTTAACTAATTAGGTATCATAACTACACCATAGGAATCGTACTCGTAGTTGTAATGATTTATTTACGTGTCTAGAGCACACTAGGAGTATTCAATTTTTAAAATCATAATCGTGTAAGCCAAACATGTACATGATCACGGTAATTAGTGATACACTCCTTCCATTCCATTCCATTTCCATTGATCTACTATTTCCACGTATACACTCCAAAAGTTCAAGTCTTTCCTAATGGAAATTATACCTCAGCATAAATATATACTACTTATTCATCTGACACCATTTCTCCTTTTTGAAGATCAAAATTTTATTGTAACTCTTTGCCATCTGACCCAATATATTTTTATTTAAACATTTGTTTTTTTACTTTGTCGGTGTCAAACCAAGTCAATTAAAAATGGCAAAAAAAAAGGAGCACATCAATACAAATTCTACTAGCAAAAGGAACGCAGACCTAAAAGTGACAACAAGAACGAAAATGCAAAAAGAAGGTATTACGTCCCAAATACAAATCCACTGACCACTCACTAACTAACACCCTGGAATCCTAAAGAAATACAACTCAAACAAACACACAACAACACAAACAAAACTAGTAACGGTATTCAAAAGCAGAACTAAAGGCTAACAAACTAAATAGCTTAGAATCTGTTAATTTTAAGAACAAAAAAAAAAAAGAACTGGGGTACATATGGGTTAAACTTAAAATATAACACACAGATCTGAAAATAAACAAGCATTGAAATTCAACATTAATTTCCGTAATCAAACTTCTCTTCAACAGAGGTGTATTTTCATCTAATATGTAATTTAGAATTCGTAGAAGAGTACCTATTTATAGAGGAAGACAATAAGAGTTCACCAAAATTGTAACACAGCATCAACAAACAGCCCTTTTAGAACTCGATTTAACCTTGAAAAAAAATAACTCAACCATTTCGACATTCCCAGCACGTTCGAAAATACCAGCAAGAGCAGCACTGTCAACACTAATTAGAAAGGGAGGAGACGCTATTTCTTTTCCTATCTACGTGAGTGTGTGATTTTGGGTTGCTTGAGTCTGACGAAGTGATGGATTAGTTCGTTGCAGCAGATGATAGGCGCCGTTCCTTTTTTTTTTTTGGAGAGGGTCTTCTGATTTTTGTGTCCAGATATTCGCTGAAGGAGATGGAGTTTTGGGGGAGGGAGTCTCCTTAGAGCTGATGGAAACGGCGGATGGTTATCTGATAGAGTGTAAGGTTTTTAGGCATGTTTTTTAGCTGCCTTTTTTTCTATTAGCTCTACGGGTCTAGGTATTTGTAGGGTTTTCTAGGTTAAGGGGCATAGATCTAGAAATTATGGGCTTGAGAATTATGGGTATTCATGACTAATTTTGCTTAAAATTAGCTTAATTAACTAAAAATCTATCCATATAAAAATATTACCTAAAATGTTAATTAACCCTACTTAAGTAAAAATGATTATTAAAATAAGACTGCCAGTTAAAACAAACTATTTTTTGGTATTTTTTTCAAGATTAAAAATGACTACAAAATATTAATGAAACTATTTTTTTGTAATTTTCGTTTTCTTATAATAAAAAAAAGTAAAAGAATAAAAATGAGTTGAAATAGCTATATTAGGCCTAAATTAAATATTTACGTGCTAAAATATGAAAAATCTTGGGGAGGATCAAAAATCACATGTCTACAGTTCTCCAAGTCGATCAAAGACAGAAGGTCTTTTATTAGGATCAGTGAGTTCATCTTCCATCGTGATATAACTACTACTTGCTCTTCATATGGAGATGCGAACTAGTGGGAGTTGTTTGTAACCCAGGCCCTCACATGAATGCTTCACCATATACTCCTTATCTTTCATCGTATTTGCTTTCCTATTAGCTTCAGGTAGGAGATTCCCTAGCTTAGATAGTTCATTGGGATCATATCCAGCCTTTGGGAAGAACCTGTAAGCATTCAGATTAAAACTTTCATTGGTGCGCTTTGTGGGGAGTGCCATATTTTGAGGCATGTTAGGGGCCACAAACTTTCCAGTAACTTTGTAGACAACTTTACGGTATCAATTTGCTTGATAGGAAGGGTTAATTCTTTTAGCACATCTTTTTGGAGGCTTGATGATTCTCCTTCATCTTTCTTCACTTCTGGGATGTAACGAAATAAATGAGCTATTTTCTTGCCTGCAATTGCTACATTCTTTTTGTGAGCTTTTGAAACTTGGTATGCTTCTATTAGAACTTTATCTTCACCAGAAGCCACTTCAGCCCTTTTGGACATGATATTATCACCTTTGGCCTTAGTGATGTCATCAACTTTTACTCATTTTATGATGTAGTTCTTCAAGTAGAACTTTGCATCAACGAAATATGCCTCAGCTTCAGCGAACGACTTGTTATCAACAACTATCTTCTTTTCAACTCCATCATTATTATAAACATTGGTAGTAAGTTGATGGGACAACTTTGTTCTCGTGTATCCACGGTCTGCCAAACAACAAATTGTATGAAGTCTTTGCATCAACACATGCATCCATGCAGTTGATTGCATATCTCCCATGGTGATTTCCAGTTTGATAGCCTCTATGGCTCTTTGTCCCCCTTGATTGAATCCTTGAATCATCAAACGGCTTTCAGAAAGTTCTTCAGTTGAGATGTTGAGTTCTTTTAATGTGCGAATGGGAAGAATGTTAACTGTTTCGATAGCGAATGGGTAGCGTGGATTTTGGTGATGGTGTGTCTCTATCTTCACTTTCTTTGGGTTCTTAACTATTTGTTGCTTCTTTGGTCTTCTCGCCATTTTATTCCTCGTAGGTTGCTTCGTTGATCCTCTTTGCGGACTCAATTTACGGCGTTTTCGACCAGTCACCAGGGTCCAACCTTCTTCATCAGGTTGATCAACTCGGACATTGTCACCTCCAATAATTCTTCATCTTCATTCCCTTCATAGGTGAATATCTCAATTGGATCGAATGAGCCAATAGACACATGGTTTGTGCTTTCAATTTTGTCTTCAAGCTCGATCTTCTTTTGACGAGGCAAATCCATAACTTTGTCCTTGAAGACAAAGCACTTCTCAAGAGGGTGACCTACAAGCCGATGATATTTGCAGTAATTCAGGTCATTTCTTTTTCCAGCTTCATCTGGCCGCTTCATCTCTGGAAGCTCAATGAGCTTTAGCTCGAGGAGTTCTTCAAATATTGCAGGCACGTCGGATTCTAGAAATGGGTACTCCTTTTCTTGCATCTCTTTGAGGGTCAACTTCTGATTTGCATTGTCTTGAGAGGAAGTTGTTTTAATACTCTATTTGTTGCTCACCTTGGTAATAAACTTCACATGAGAGGCATTGACCTTCATGGATTCTTTGCTTTCATTCTTCGGTACGAACTTGCTCCATTTATCGACTTCTTGCTTATCTCTTCCCTTGCGAGGTTTGTAGACGGGCAACCCTTCATTTCCCATAGAAGCTATGCTCAACTCCATATCATGAGCACGTGTGGCAAGTTTTTCAAATTTCCTAGGCTTAATTCCTTGCAAGATGTAATGAATTCCCCAATGCATTCCTTGGATGCACATCTCTATGCAAGAAGCTTCTTTTAGCCTATCTTTGCAGTTGAGGCTTCCATTCCTCAATCGATGGATAAAGTCAATAACTGGTTCATCTTTTTGTTGGCGAGTGTTCGTAAGTTCCACCATGCTCATAGTATGCCTCGTGCTATAAAAGCGATTGAGAAACTCTTGCTCCAATTAATCCCAACTATCAATGGATCCAGCTTTGAGGTCGGTGTACCAATCAAAAGCATTCCCCTTTAGTAAGTGGATGAACTGCTTGACAAGGGAGTCTCTATAAGTCCCTGCATTGTTGCATGTCACAACAATGTGCAAAATATGTTGCTTTGGATTTCCCTTGTTGTCGAACTGCTAAAATTTAGGAGGTTGATAATCGGCAGACATCTTTAAGCTATCGATTCTTCCAGTATATGGATTTGCGTATGTGAGAGAAGACTTTGCAGCGACCTTATACTTATCTTTGATAGTTCCCATGATGAAATCCTTCAATTGTTCAATGGGAATTGATCCTTTGGATGAGATGAAGTTCTTTGGCGGATGACACTTGTTTTGTTGGAGGATAAGCCTTCTCGTGGACTTCTGGGAGCTTTCCAGGTGCATGACTTGATTCTCCATCCATCATGTTTTCAGCTATGCTTGTCAATTTTGCGATACAAACATCTTGATCTTGAGCATACTTTGTTAAGCCCTCAATCGCCTTTGTCAGATTTGCGAGTTGTTCCTCCAATGTCAAAGTGTTAGTCATCATTGCCTCCATGATTATTACAAATGATGAAGAGTAACCAAGATCTTCCCATGGGTTGAACTCAGTTTGGGACATGTCATGTGGAGAGATTGGCGTGGATCCAACACTTAAAACTCCATCATCAGGTTGGGTAAGCTGACTCTTGGTATTGTATAAAGTAAGTTGGGCAAGAGCTTTCTCCACAACTTCTGCAATATTATCTCCTCTTTCTGATTTTCTAGCAGAGGACCTTTCTTCTCCGGATGATGAAGATCTCAAAGCATGCATTGATGTAGACGACACTTGCAGTGCTTTCTGTCCAAAGACGCTCGCCATGCTTTGGTGATTGGCCCAAGACACCCCATGGTAGCGTTCAGGATACTTTCAACATCAGAAGAAAACTTGGAGTCGGCAACTTTTGAGTCGATCTTCTTTGAAGCCATCTTAGGGATCTTGAATGTTGAGAGTTGAGAAGAGATGAGAGGTAGAGATGGTCTCACCGGGCGTATCAAAATTTGTAATAACTAAATTTTGCTCCTGAAAAATAATAATCAAGACAAGAAATATAGCGACAAATATTATATTCGATTTCAAGTGATGGGGTTACAATCTCTAAAATATCTCAAATCTAAAGAAATGTAGTCCTCTGATTCTTCTCCTTATGAACGATGGTTCAAGTGCTAGAGAGCTTGATCTTGAACTTGATAGATTTCATGTTTGTAGTACGTCACGAATAATTTGAAGGTCGCCACAAATCAGGATTTGGTGTTGGGTTATCACGAACGGAAGATTTGAAGCCGTCCGCCTATGATTTGAGTTCGCCTCTGGAATTTGAGTACAGACGACAATTGCAAATATGGATGGAAACCTTGATGCTATTCTTTAGAGCTTCTTTAGCCTTTCCTTGTGCTTTCTTGATTGTCCTATCTAGCCTTCTCCTTTGACCCCTTTATATAGGTATGGGATGGAGTAGGCTCCAAGAAAATCCTAGTAAGCCATTGGGCTTGAGGCTTATCGACCGACCCATTTGATAGAAGACAAATTGACGGGTTAGCCCAATAATATATTGGACTTTTGTTTAAATTTATTTATTTTGGATTTAAATAATCTACCCAATAATACTAGCCCATAATATTATTTGGACTAATATGTATTTAATATATGATAAAATCCAAATTATTTGTGGATTTAAATGTAATAAAAATTTAATTGTCTACGAGTATAAGATTCTTGATAATTAATGTCTCGTATCCTGGCCGATACTGCAAGATTTTTTATAGGAGCCTATCCTTAGTTTCTTACCAATTTAAAGAGCTTCTCATGCAACTATGAAAAGTATTGATGGATGACATACTTGCACCATTAAGTTAAATTCTTAAGGAATTTTTAACTAGAAGCTGTGCTAATAGGCTGATACGTTATCTTGGTTGTTCCAACATTAATTTTGAATGGACCTGTACATTTGATTATGTAAAAAAATATATTTGTGTAAAATTAACAATCAACTACCTAGAAAGGACAAGAGCAAATGTTGGGTACTTTACTTGCATGTGATTAATGGTATGGAGTTGCTTGAAACTCCCTTGTATAAGCTGAATTATATACTGTGACATTAGCTGTTGTTGTATTGGTTGATTAAAGATAGCTATAAAAATAGTGTTAATCCCAATTACAAGGGAGTAACACTCTATTTGGATTATTGTTCCCCATGGTTTTAAATGTATTGTACGTATTGTATCGTATTTTTTTTATGAATACAATGTTCGGATAAATTGTATTGTTTATTATTGTTAAATAATATTTTATTGTTTGGTTTGACTGTATCATATTGTACTGTAACTGATAAGTTTACTAAAATATCCTCAATTATTTAAATATTAAATTTGTCAAAAATTATGCATAAAAATAATTTTAAAAAATAAAACAAAAGAAGGCAAAACACCTTAAGAAAGCAGAAAAAGGGAGCAAGACAAAAGAAGGCAAAACAAAGGAGCACAACTAATTAGAATTGAGTTAAAAGCAGGAGAAAAAATAAAATAAAAGACGTCAAAAACACGTTTAACTTTGGCGGCAGAAGTTCTAAAAAATAATAAAGTAGGTCATAGGTTGGAGATTTGGAGTTAAAATAGTAAAAAAAAAAAAAAAGGAGCTAAAGGGTAAAATAGAATTGTGGAGTAATAAGTTAGGGCATAATTGGAAAGAAAAATAGGAAACAATGCCACCACACCAAATCGATTATTTCAAAAAAGGGGACTTTTTATTGTTAAGGAATAATGAATTTAACAATACAATACAATAAATTTTAATTAAATAATCAAAACAAATATTGTTTGGGGATAACGGGGACCATCCAAACAAGTTGTTACTGAAATTTTAATAGACTAGACTTGTTAATTATTTTCTTATTTGATAATCATAGACTAGACTTAGTGGTATAAGATTGCACTCGCTTAATTTTGAGCTAAAAGGTTAAAGAAGGTTTTATAATTTGAACACGGACAAGTTTAGAAGAAAAACAGAAAGGAAGTGCTCGGAACTGCATCCATGGCAGTTTAATTGAAAAAGTGCCATATTTACAAAGTCAACTTTTATTTAGGTCACTCGTAAAATTAGAGTGAGTAAATGACTTTTCAGGACAAGGTTAAGTTGTACCTCCGGATCTCATTTTGTATCTCCCGATTCACACTGTCCCTCACTGTCTAAGCATGGTTGCCGGCGACCGGCTCATGCTATCACTATGGCAGTCAACTGTAGTTTCAGTTCTGTTTTTTTCTCAACTGTATCTGCACCCTAATTATTTGAATAATTGAAGAAGATGGGTCTGAATCTCCCTGTTAAAGTAGATGTGAATCAGAGGCCAACTTGTGAGTTGTGATGTTATGATTTTTGTACTTTTGGGTTTGGTTTTCTCTCTCTAAAGATCGGGATGTTAGGAAAAAAAATTCTTAACAACCACTTTGTTGCTTAGCTTTATATGAAGAATATTCCACTAGCAAAGTATATTGCGACTGGGACTAAGGTATGCACTTATGAGTTTTGCTTAATATTAAGATTGTTTTTAGTTTGATTGATCGTTATAAACAAGGATACTTTCATATTTGTTACAGTTGCTGAATTTTATATAAGTGCACGTTGATTTACTGTTGAGGGAATCTATGTGTATGTAGCTCCTACTAGAAAGAAAAGATACTTCAATTTGTGTAAAAGTCGAGACTTAATTTAGTTACATTTAGATCACGTATGATTCATTGAACTTGCGTAGCACATCTTCTATAGAATATTCAATAAAATAATAAATCAAGAATGGCGAATATTTTGAGTTAGAAATGCACAAGTGATAGTTAATTTTGAATCTAGATGTAGCTTAAACAGAATAGGCGAGTTACGATAATTTGAATTTCTGAAGTTCTGGTTTTCTTTTTTTGGGTCTTTGCCATCTTATTTTTGCTTGGTGAATCAATCACCAACATTGTTTTGTTCCAAAGAATAAAAAGAATTGTATATAGGAAATGTATCATAGATATTAGATATCTTATTCCATTTTTTTTGGATTTAAATACTATTTTTCTGGCTTCTTTGTTTCTAAATTCATGTGCAAAGTGTTGTTGCCACTCCTATATGAATTTCATGCTACTGGTATGCTGCACCAGATCTTTAACAAATGGCAACCTCTAGATGTGGCAAATGATAATACTTAACCTATATAATATAACAAAAGCTTTAATGTTATCTTAAGTAGTTTCTGGTGCAGCTGCTATGTGTCTTCTCTTTTACTTTAGCGTGGTTGGATTATCACGTTCAGCACACAATTCTGATTCCATTCAATCGCTCGCAGTGGTTGTAATTGAGATGGCTCTTAGCCACTGAAGCTTTATTCAGAGTCTATGCTACTGGCCGCGGTTTAGAGTAACTTTTAGGGCATGTGTGTTGTGCAAATTGTATGTTTAGCACAAAAATGCTACTTTGATGGGCCCTTCTATCTCATATTCACTTCAACATTTTCAATGTTAAGTTACTTTTCAAACATTGCAGGTTAAACTCATGAGTTCCTGAATCCTAACTATTGCCAATTACAAAGCTGAGATTATGGATATAACTGTTAAAGATTTAGATGGATTTTCTTGTTCATAGGATAACGTACATGTATTAGTGGTTTGATTTACGTTGTCCAGTAGTCATACGTAAGTTTCTATATCTGAAGTTTCTTGTGCCAGATCTAGAGATCCATGAAGAAACTTGTTTCACATGGAACGATATTGGTTTGCGACAGTGTCGGAAGCTTTATTTATTTATTTAGGATCGTTAATCATTCTTCTTCCTCTTTTGTACAGCCGAGAAGGAGCCTCCTACGTTGATCGCTGACATTCGCGACTGGATGAGTCAAATTTTGCCCCACACGGTAGGGATCCGCGAATGGTCATCGTTCCACAAGAAGTTTGGATGTAAACCTTCTTCGACCGGTAAGTCATTCATTTCGATCTTTTGTTGCTTCGACTTTCATGTCGTCTTCTTTTTCACTCCCTTCCTTCCTGTAGTAGGGCTAGTTTAACGGGCCTTGGAAGGATTTCCTATGTAATTGGCTTTCCTGGAAGCTATAACGTGCAACTTTTGTGCGTAGCGCTCGTGACACTTTGGGATCTCCGGGAAACTCCGTGCTCGAGATAGTCCATTATTTCATTTCTCCAGTCCCAGACCAAACTACTCGAATTCACCTCATAGTAACCATCTGTATCCAAGACTGAATTCATTAGTTGTACCACTGTTCCTGATTCTGATCCCTTGATTTCTGTCGACGAGCCCAAGTTTGTCGATGCATATGCTTCCATGTTTTCTTCCCCCGGGATATGAGTAATTGACCACTCCTGAAATCGTACCAATTGAGACTGAACCTTTACCACGTATTGTTGCATACAGTCCTCTTTGGTGTCAAAGATTCCGTAGACCTTATTTACCACCAACTGCTAATCACATTTGATTTCAATGACCTCAGAGTAAAGTCCCCAAGCCAGTTCGAGCCCTGTAATCAAAGCTTTCGTACTCTGCTTCATTTTTAGTTAAAGGGATTGTTCTGATGGCTTGCCTTAGGGTTTTCCCTGATGGCGTGATTAAAACTGTTCCGAGCCCGGACCCTTTTATGTTGGAAGCTCCGTCCGTAGATAAGGTCCAAACCCCTTATGTCAATTCCGACACCATTACTGCCTCCTTGGTTGCTAGAGGCAAAAGTCCTGGACTGAAGTCGGCCACGAAGTCTGCCAAGATTTGTGACTAAATTGCAGCCCTTGGTTTGCATTCAATATAAAATTCACTCATTTCAACGACCCATTTGGCCAATCTTCCCTAGAGCTCGAGCTTATGAAGAATGTTCCACAAAGGGAAAGTAGTCACCACAATTATCAAGTGACATTAGAAGTAGGGCCTCAGCTTTTGAGTAGCGACTACGAGAGCTAAGACCAATTTTTCCAAATGTGGGTAGCGAGTCTGCGCCCGTTAGAATTTTGTGAATCTAATAAATGGGAGATTGTGTACCTTCGTCCTCTCGGACTAAAACTACACTTACCGCAACTTCTGAAACTGCGAGGTAGACTAGCAATGTTTCACCTTCTTTTGGTTTTGAGAGCAACGGACTGCTTGACAAATACTTCTTCAAGTCCTTCAAGGCTTGCTGACATTCCATTGTCCATTCGAAATCATTCTTATTTTTCAGCAGGGCGAAGAAGCGATGACATTTTTCCGACAATGAACCTGCTCAATGTTGCTAATGTCCCTGTGAGTCTCTTGACTTCTTTTACGTTTGACAATTGATCTGGGATATCTTCTATGGCCTTGATTTTGTCGAGGTTTACCTCAATTCCCCTTTGTGAGACCAGAAATCCTAGGAACTTACCAGAGCTGACCCCGAACGTGCACTTCTCGGGGTTAAGTTTCATGTTATGCTCCCTCAGGATGTCGAATGTTTCTTGCAAATGTTTTAGGTGGCCACATGCATTTAAAGACTTAACGAGCATATTGTCTATATATACTTCCATAGTCTTTCCTATTTGTTTCTCGTATATCTTATTCACAAGTCATTGATAGGTGGCTCTGGCATTGTTTTAACCCAAAATGCATCACATTGTAACAATATATATCGAAATTTGTTATAAACAAAGTCTTTTCCTGATCTTTTAGGTTCATCTTGATTTGATTGTACCCAGAATAAGCATCGAGGAAACTCATTAACTCGTGCCCTGCCGTGGCATCAATCATTTGATTTGGTAATGGGAATGAGTCTTTTGGGCATGCCTTGTTAAGATCTTTATAGTCTACGCACATGCGGAACTTATTATTTTTCTTAGGAAGTACTACTATATTAGCTAGATAGTCCGGATATCTTACCTTTTGGATTGAACCGATATTGAGTAAGCGGATTACCTCTTCTTTGACAAATTTATTCCTCGCTTCAGCTATAGGGCGCTTCTTTTAACTTACCAGAGGTATGTCGAGATCCAAGATTAACATATGCATGGCTATCTCCATTGGGATACCTGTCATATCCTCGTGCGACCATGCAAAACAATCGGCGTTAATTTTAAGAAACTCAATAAAAGCAGACCTGAGCTCCAGGTGCAATCCTATTCCCAAATGGAATTTCCTTTCTGGGAATTCTTCGAACAACACAACTTGCTCTAGTTCTTCCACCGTGGACTTCTTTGCGTCCGTCTCTTCTGAAACTTGGAAATACCTTGGCACCTGATACTATTCCGATTCCTCTGTCCCCGGGATAACTTCCTCTGATTTTAGGGGCAAATACCAGTTCCTGTAATTGTTATGCCATGCGCTCTTTTCCTTTGCTGCTGGAGACCGAGATTGCATTCATCTCCGTTGTTGCTGGTTGATCACCTCTTATCTTCTTGATCCCTTCTGGAGTCAGAAATTTCAATAATTGGTAATACGTTGAGGGCACAGCTTTCATCTAATGTAACTTTGGCCTTCCTAGGATAATATTGTACCCCATGTCTTCGTCTACAACTTCGAAGAGAGTTGTCTTCATTACTCCTTCGGCGTTTGTGAGCAGCAAAATCTCTCCCCGGGTAGTCACGCTTGCGAGGTTTAATCCAGCGAGGAGCTTTGTTGCCGGAATAATGCTTCCGGTGAGTTTGGTTTGCTTGAGTACTCTCCATTGTATGATATTAGCTGAACTTCCTGGATCCACTAGAACACATTTAATCTTAAAATCTAATGCATTTAAAGAAATTACCAGTGCATCGTTGTGTGGAAGTAACAATCCATCTGCATCTTCCTCCGTGAAATTGATATCATCTTGCTGGAGCTTTTTACTATGAGTTATTGAAACTTTTGTCTTCTTCGCTGCTGAAAAGGTGACCCCATTAATCTCATTTCCCTCAAAGATCATAATAATCATTTGTCATGGGGGTTCTTCTCCTACTTTCGAGGGTTCAACATTGTCTCTGTTCCGACCATAGTTGTTTTTGGCCCGGTCACTTAAGAATTCTCTAAGGTGACCATTCTTCAATAGCGTTGCCACTTCTTCCCGAAAATGTCAACAGTCCCCTGTCCGGTAGCCGTTACTCCCATGGTATTCACACCATAAGTTGGGATCCCTTTGACCGGGATCGGATCCCATTGGTCTCGGGAACCGTGGTTCTTTGATATTTCTCATGGTTGACACCAATTCCACTATACCGACTTTGGTGTTGTATTTTGATAACTTGGGGTAAGAAAGATCCCGTGACCCTGACGTTTCTTTCTCCTGCAGCGATCTGTTATTTCGACCGTGATCGATCCTTCTATCAATGGTGAACTTATCTGCTGTTTGGAGGTTTCTGCTGCGACCTTCAGTCCGCTCGTAGAGCAAAAACTGGACTCTCAAAGTCTGTCTGTCGTAGTCATCTCTTAATTTTTCTCTATCCTTCTCCCGTTTTTTGACCGACGATGGAAAGCCAACTTGATGATCTTTGATTCTTATCTTTAACTCGTACCGGTAGTGGACATCCGTCCAAGTAGTTGCTTGAAACTCGAGTAGGTTTTCCTTCAATTTTTGGGAAGCGTTTGAACTTTTCGGGTTCAATCCTTAGGTATATGCTTCATCTGCCCATTCATCTGGGACAGCGGGGAGCAACATTCTTTCCTTCTAGAAACGAGTGACGTATTTGCGCAACAACTGGGACTCTCCCTATGCAATCCTGATGCCTTTTGAACTTGTACTTTTTTGGTCCCTACGTAGGCCTTGATGAAAGAATCTGCGAGCATCTCAAAGGAGTCAATGGAATGCTCGGGTAATAATGAATACCACGTCAGAGCTCCTCTCATGAGAGTTTCTCCAAATTTCTTCAACAACACAGATTCAATTTCATGAGGAGCTAAATCATTTCCTTTTACTCCTATTGTGTATGTGTTTATATGCTCCTGAGGGTCTGAAGTTCCGTCATATTTTGGCATTTCAGGCATTTTAAACCATTTTGGTATCAACTCTGGTGCAGCGCTCGGCTTGTATGGAAATTGAGTGTACTTCTTTGAATCCGGGACTTTCAATACAGGTAGCGCGCCGGGGATCTGGTCAATGCGGGAGTTTACCTCTCTCATAAATTGTAAAAGCTCATTCTTAAAAAGATTATTTTCATTGTTTAGACCGGATCCGCTCCCCCCAGCCCCATCTGATCCAACTTCACCCCTGGGAGTGTTGTTGCCGGCCCTCTGCGCTGTTTGATTTATGGGAATACCGGGAGGAATTGGATCTCGTCTGTTTGCATTACTGGAAACACCTGATAGTGATAGGTGCTTGATTTAATTCCATCATAACCTTATCCTTCCGCGTGAGATGGTCTAGGATGATCGCCTGTTGGTCGTGTAAAACCCTTACTGCGTCAACAACATGTTCTTCATCAACATTATCGGGAGTTGACTCTTGAACTTGTCGAGGATACTACCTATTATGAACCGGTGTTGTGACAACTCGGTCGGTCGTCTTAAGAATTAACGCCCTGATCTCCTATTAACTTCTTTCCTCGTATTTATTTCTGCTATCTTGATTTGCCGGGATATTCGATTTTGAGTTTCGGAGATTTTGGGACACTTAGTCCCTAAATAAGAACTTAAGTGTTAGAAATTTGACCGTAGTCGGAATAGTGTGAAGACGGACTCGAAATGGAAATCTGATAGTTCCATTAGCTCCGTTAGGTGATTTTGGGCTTAGGAGTGTGTTCGGATTATGTTTTGGAGGTACGTAGCTAATTTAGGCTTGAAATGCCGAAAGGTCGAATTTTGAAGTTTCCGGTTTGATAGTGAGATTTTGATCTGAGGGTCGGAATGGAATTTCGGAAGTTGGAGTAGCTCCATAGTGTTGAATGTGATGTGTGTGCAAAATTTCAGGTCATTCGGACGAGGTTTGATAGACTTTTTGATCGAAGGCGTATTTTTAGAGTTTTGTAATTTTTAGGCTTGAATCCGTGGTCGTTTCGATATTGTTTTAGGTGTTTTAAGGATTGGTCTAAGTTTGGACAATGGTATTAGACTTGTTGGTGCCTTTGGTTGAGGTCCCAAGGGCCTCAGGATGATTTCGGATGATTGATGGAGGGATTTTTGGAGTTTGGAGTTGCAGCTTAGCTGGTTTTCTATCATAACCGCACCTACGAGTGTGGGACCATAGATGTGGCACCGCAAAAGGGCTTCTGTGGTCATAGAAGCAGAATTGGGGAGGTCCAGCAGGAGCCGTAGGTGCGAGAAGGGTATCGCACCTGCGAGGTCGCAGGTGCGGAGGGTCTACCGCAGAAGCGGAAACTGGTCTTAAGTGAAAGGTCGCAGGTGCGACCAATGGTCCGCAAAAGTAGGACTGCAGATGTGGTAATAGCTGGGCAGAAATATCAAATTTCGAGGGTTTAGTTTCAAAAGTTGGAAATTCGATTTGGAGCTCGGGAGAGGGCGATTTTGAGAGGAAATTGAAGAGGAGATCATTGGTAACAATTCTTTAACCCTTTCTAGTTATATCTCATCAATCTATAATTAGTTTCATCATTTAATTTCGGATCGGGGGTGAAAATTGGGGAAAAGTTGGAAGAAAGTTCTTAGACCTAGAATTCGACTTTTGATTGGGAATTTGACCTTAGATTTGGATAATTTTAGTATGCATGAACTCATGAGAGCATGGGGATTCTGATGATATAAATTTTACCCGATTCTGAGACGTGGGCCCGAGGGGCATTTTGGTCATTTTACCTAATTTCACGTATTACCTTAGAAATTTTATATAGAATCAGTTAATTAAAGTGTTATTTACATTATGAAATTGAATTGAATAGATTCAGGCCATTTAGAGTCGAGTACTTGTGGCAATAGCGTGGTTTCGGATTGATTTGAGCTGGTTCGAGGTAAATGGCTTGTCTATCCTTGTGTGGGGGACCTTCCCCTTAGGATTTGGTATATTTGATATTTGAAATGCCTTTTACGCGAGGTGACGAGTGCGTACTTGAGTTAATTGTTGAAAATCTGGTTTTCTTTAAGTAATTTCAATTGTGTTCCTTTTTCCTGTTTCATTTTACTTGCAATTTAAACCTGTTGTTCGCTTAGAAAAGCATGTCTAATTGACTTAACTGTTTATTTGCTTAAACTGTCTTAATTGAATTATGTGAAGCATGTTAAATTAGAATTACCTGTTTACTTGGTACGAAATTGAGCTTAATTGAGTATTCTTGTGTTGCTGCTGTGTGTTTTACTTTGGGACTACAGGACGGCCTTCCGGGAGATCCCCTGTACGTATTTATGACTTGAGCTGAGGTGCGGGATACCAAGAGATCTCTGGCACGTATATTGGGGATACCAAGAGATCCTTGGGATACCAAGAGATCCCTAGCATATATATTTTGAGGATTCCAAGAGATCTTCGGGATACCAAGAGATCCCTTGTATACATTGAGGATACCAAGAGATCCTCGGGATACCAAGAGACCCCCGACATAGATTGAGGATACTGAGAGATCCCTGGTTATCATTCTTGTTATGAGTGGTATTTCCTTGTATTTTGTCTTTATCTCTGTTTCAGTTAATGTATTCCTTGTTATCCTGTATTAAATTCTTGTTGTAGATTCTCAATTGTACTGTTTATCTTATTTTGTCATCTCTATATTTATCTAACCTTTGTAGGGCCATGACTTTCCTCGTCACTACCTGACCGAACTTAGGCTTGGCACTTACTGAGTACCGTTTTGGTGTACTTATGCCCTTTCTGTGCATGTTTTTCATGTGCAGATCCGAGTACTTCGACTAAGACTTACCATCCTTGAGGCGAGGCGACCGTTCAGAGACTTCGAGGTATATCTGCCGCTTCTGCAGATTGAGCAGTCTCTCTCCATTCTCTCTTATCGTTACAACCCTTCTGTATTTATTTTGTTTTAGACTATTCTGGAGTTAGAGCACTATGTAGTTATCCTTAGCTTTGATTCATGGGTTTTCGAGTTTTGGGCATATGTATTAGTTTTTGAGAGTTAAATATTGTGTATGACGAGCGACACTTTTTAACGTTGTTTTCATTACTCTATTTCTGTTTTAAATTGTTTTCGTCCGCGAATTTTTTATCTTCCGCATTTTAGGCTTACGTAGTCATAGAGACTAGGTGCCATCACGAGGGTTCACGGAGGACGAACCGAGGTCGTGACAAGGCAGCTAACTCAAGGTCGTGGATAGGGTAATTCTTCTCATGTACCTTCAACTGTCTGGACGCATAGGCAAACACCCTACCATCCTGCATCAACACCGCTCCGAGGCCAATCCTCGAGGCATCACAATAAACCGTATAAGACCCCGAACCTGTAGGTAATATCAAAATTGGGGTTGTAGTCAAAGCTGTCTTGAGCTTCTGAAAACTCGCCTCACACTCCTCCGTCTACTGGAATGGAGCACCCTTTTGGGTCAACTTGGTCATAGGGGCTGCAATCGATTAAAATCCCTCCACAAAATGACGGTAGTAACCCGCCAAGCCAAGGAAATTGCGGATCTCTGTAGCTGAGGATGGTCTAGGCCAACTCTGCATGACCTCTATTTTCTTTGGATCTACCTGAATACCCTCACTCGATACCACGTGGCCTAATAATGCCACGGAGTCCAACCAAAACTCACATTTCGAGAACTTAGCATATAACTTCTTCTCTCTCAGAGTCTGAAGCACAGTCCTCAGGTGCTGATCATGATCTCCCCGACTCCAGGAATACACCAGAATATCATCAATAAAGACAATGACGAATGAGTCAAGATACGGACGGAACACACAGTGCATCAAATGCATAAAGGCTGCTGGGGCATTGGTCATTCCAAATGACATAACAAGGAACTCGTAATAACCATACCGAGTCCTAAAAGTAGTCTTTGGGATATCTGGCTCCCGAATCTTCAACTGATGGTAACCTGAGCGCAAGTCAATCTTAGAAAACACCCGTCCGCCCTGAGGATATGGAGCCATTATTTATACGGGGTTCCTTATGAGATTTATACTCACCATCAGAGCTTGCAGCACCTGTTCAAGCAAAAGGATCTAAATTTGCGCCAGAAAAGGTGGTTAGAGTTGCTGAAGGACTATGATATCACTATTTTGTATCACCCGGGCAAGACCAATGTGGTGGCCGATGCTTTGAGTCGTCGGGCGGAGAGTTTGGGGAGTTTGGCTTATTTGCCAGCATCAGAGAGGCCTATGGCAATGGATGTTCAGGCCTTAGCCAGCCAGTTTTAAGATTGGATCTTTCGGAGCCTAATCAGGTTCTAGCTTGCGTGGTTTCTCGGTCTTCCTTATTTGATAGTATCAGGTAGCGTCAGTATGATGACCCTCATTTGCTTATCCTCAAGGACAAGGTTCAGCACGGTGATGCCAGAGATGTGACTATTGGTGATGATGGTGTATTGAGGATGCAGGGTCGGATTTGTGTACCCAATGTTAATGGGCTTCGGGAGTTGATTCTGGAGGAGGCCCATAGCTCGCGGTATTCCATTCATCTGGGTGCTACGAAGATGTATCAGTATTTGAGGCAGCACTACTGGTGAAGACGGATGAAGAAATATATAGTTGGATTTGTAACTCGGTGCCTCAACTGTCAACAGGTGAAGTATGAGCACCAGAGACCGGGTGGGTTACTTCAACAGATAGAAATTCCAGAGTGGAAGTGGGAGCGGATCACCATGGACTTTGTAGTTGGGCTTCAACGGACTTTGAGAAAGTTCGATGCTATTTGGGTGATTGTGGATCGGCTGACCAAGTCCGCTCACTTTATTCCTGTGTGTACTACTTATTCTTCGGAGCAGTTGGCGGAGATCTATATTCAGGAGATTTTCCGTATGCATGGTATTCCAGTTTCCATCATTTCAGATAGAGGTACTCAGTTCACATCACAATTCTAGAGGGCCGTTCAGCATGAGTTAGGTACTCGGGTGGAGTTAAGTATAACATTTCACCTTTAGACGGATGGATAGTTCAAGCGCACTATTCAGATTCTTGAGGATATGCTCCATGCGTGTGATTGAGTTTGGAGGGTCTTGGGATCAGTTCTTACCATTGGCGGAGTTTGCTTACAACAACAACTATCAGTCTATCATTCAGATGGCACCGTATGAGGCTTTATATGGTAGGCGGTGTAGATCCTCGGTGGGTTGGTTTGAGCCAGGTGAGGCTAGATTATTGGGCACAGACTTGGTTCACGATGCTTTGGAGAAGGTTAAAGTGATTCAGGATAGGCTCCGTACAACCCAGTCCAAACAAAAGAGCTACGCGGACTGGAAGGTTTGTGATATTTCCTATATGATTGGAGAACGGGTTCTGCTTCGGGTTTTGCCTATGAAGGGCGTCATGAGATTTGGGAAGAAGGGGAAGTTGAGTCTGAGGTTTATTGGCCCTTTTGAGATATTGAGGCGTATTGGGGAGGTTGCTTATGAGTTTGCCTTACCTCCCAGCTTGGCAAGAGTTCATCCGATATTTCATGTTTCGATGCTCTGGAGGTATCACGGTGATCCGTCGCACGTGTTAGATTTCAGTTCAGTCCAGTTGGACAAGGATCTATCCTTTTGTTGAGGAGCCAGTGGCAATATTGGACAGGCAGGTTAGAAAGCTGAGGTCAAAGAACATGGCATCAGTAAAGGTTCAGTGGCGGGGTCAGCTAGTCGAGGAGGCGACCTGGGAGACCGAGCAGGATATGCGTAGTCGTTACCCTCATCTTTTCACTACTTCAGGTATGTCTCTATGCTCGTTCGAGGACGAACGAATGTTTAAGTGTAGGAGGATGTGACGATCCGGCCGTTCTTCTTAAGAATTAACACCCTGATCCCCTATTAACTGCTTTCCCCGTGTTTATTTCTGCTATCTTGATTTTCCGGGATGTTCGATTTTGAGTTTCGGAGAGTTTTGGGACACTTAGTCCCTAAATGGGAGCTTAAGTGTTAGAAATTTGATTGTAGTCAGAATAGTGTGAAAACGGCCTCGAAATGGAAATCTTATGGTTTCGTTAGCTCCGTTGGGTGATTTCGGGCTAAGGGACGTGTTCGGATTGTGTTTTGGAGGTCCGTAGCTCATTTAGGCTTGAAATGCCGAAAGGTCAAATTTTGAAGTTTCCGGTTCGATAGTGAGAGTTTGATCCGAGGGTCGGAAGGAATTTCGAAAGTTGGAGTAGCTCCGTAGTGTTGAATGTGACGTGTGTGCAAAATTTCAGGTCATTCAGATGAGGTTTGATAGACTTTTTGATTGAAAGAGTACTTTTAGATTTTTGGGATTTTTAGGCTTGAATCCGTGGTTGATTCATCGTTTTGATGTTGTTTTAGGTGTTTTAAGGATTGGTATAAGTTTGGACAGTGGTATTAGACTTGTTGGTGCCTTTGGTTGAGGTCCCGGGAGCCTCGGGATGATTTCAGATGGTTGACGGAGGGATTTTTGGAGTTTGGAGTTGCAACTTCAGCTGGTTTTCTATCATAACCACACCTGCGAGTGTGGGACCACAAGTGTAGTGCCGCAGAAGTGGTTCTGTAGTCGCAGAAGCGGAATTGGGGAGGTCCAGCAGGAGCCGCAGGTGCGAGAAGGGTATCACACCTGCGAGACCGCAGGTGCGGGGGGGGGGGGGTTCTACCGCAGAAGCAGAAACTGGTCTTAAGTGAAAGGTCGCAGGTGTGACCAATGGTCTGCAAAAGCGGGACCGTAGATGCGGTTATAGCTGACAGAAATATGAGATTTCGAGGGTTTAGTTTCATAAGTTGGAAATTCGATTTGGAGCTTGGGAGAGGGTGATTTTGAGAGGAAATTGAAGAGGAGATCATTGGTAACAATTCTTTAACCCTTTCTAGTTATATCCCATCAATTTATAGTTAGTTTCATCATTTAATTTCGGATTGGGGGTGAAAATTGGGGAAAAGTTGGAAGAAAGTTCTTAGACCTAGAATTCGACTTTTGATTGAGAATTTGACCTTAGATTTGGATAAATTTGGTATGCATGAACTCGTGAGAGAATGAGGATTATGATGATATAAATTTTACCCAATTCCTAGATGTGGGCCCAAGGGGCATTTTGGTCAGTTAGATAATTTCGTGTATTAGCTTAGAAATTCTTTATAGAATCAGTTAATTGAAGTGCTTTTTACATTATGAAATTGAATTGAATAGATTCGGGCCATTTGGAGTCGAGTACTCGTGGCAAGAGCGTGATTTCGGATTGATTTGAGCTGGTTCGAGGTAAGTGTCTTGTCTAACCTTATGTGGGGGACCTTCCCCTTAGGATTTGGTATATTTGATATTTGAAATGCCTTGTACGTGAGGTGACGAGTGCGTACTTGAGCTAATTATTGAATATCCGATTTTCTTTAAGTAATTTCAATTATGTTCCTTTTCCCTATTTCATTTTACTTGCAATTTAAACCTGCTGTTAGCTTAGAAAAGCATGTCTAATTGACTTAACTATTTATTTGCTTAAACTGCCTTAATTGAATTATGTGAAGCATGTTAAATTAGAATTACCTGTTTAGTTGGTACGAAATTGAGCTTAATTGAGTATTCTTGTGTTGTTGTTGTATGTTTTACTTTGGGACTACGGGATGGTATCCCGGGAGATCCCCTGTATGTATTTATGACTTGAGCTGAGGTGCGGGATACCAAGAGATCCCTGGCACGTATATTGAGGATACCAAGAGATCCCTAGTATATATATATTGAGGATACCAAGAGATCCTCGGGATACCAAGAGATCCCCGACATAGATTGAGGATACTGAGAGATCCCTGGTTATCATCCTTGTTATGAGTGTTATTTCTTTGTATTTTGTCTTTATCTCTGTTTCAGTTATTATATTCCTTATTATCCTGTATTAAATTCTTACTGTAGATTCTTAATTGTACTGTTTATTTTATTTCTTCATCTCTATATTTATCTAACCTCAGTAGGGCCCTGACTTTCCTCGTCACTACCCGACCAAGGTTAGGCTTGGCACTTACTGAGTACCGTTGTGGTGTACTCTTGCCCTTTCTGCGCATGTTTTTCATGTGCAGATCCAGGTACTTCGACTCAGACTTACCATCCTTGAGGCGAGGCGACCGTTCAGAGACTTCGAGGTATATCTGCCGCGTCCGCAGACCGAGGAGTCTCTCTCCATTCTCTCTTATCGTTACAGCCCTTCTGCATTTATTTTGTTTTAGACTATTCTGGAGTTAGAGCACTATGCAATAATCCTTAGCTTGTGATTCATGAGCTTCCGGGTTTTGGGCATATGTATTAGCTTTTGAGAGTTAAATATTGTGTATGCCGAGCGGTACTTTTAAACGTTGTTTTCATTACTCTATTTCTATTTTAAATTGTTTTCTTCTGCGAATTTGTTTATCTTCCGCATTTAAGGCTTACCTAGTCATAAAGACTAGGTGCCGTCACGAGGGTTCACGGAGGGCGAACCGGGGTCATGACAGGTGTGGCTTCATTCTCCTTATTACGAGTGTCACTGATTAAGTCATCGAAGTGAGGTTGATCTCCTTGAATCTCGGGGTTGTGTGTGTTGTTGACGGTGTTATCTGCCATTTCTTATGGTTTTTCTTTGAGACAAAACAATCAAAATACGTTAGTAAAAAAGGCAAGGATCAATTTAATTGCATAGATGTCTAGGCCCCAAGGTGGGCGCCAAACTATTTAACCTTAAAATGGTACAGTTGAATTTATACGTGGTTTCTAGACAAGTGAAGTAATTTGATCCAGAAATAATAAAGTAATTGAAAAATAATACGATACTTAGCTTCAAAATGTAGATAAAATAGCAGATACAACGATTTCGGGAGCAAGACTTTCGGTACAGCAATGATGAGACAAAAAAACAAGAAAGTAAATGATATTAAGCTTTCTATAAATTGTAGCATTAGTTTGCCAGAAAATTTGTGTCATTTACAATGATAACTGAGCTCTCTATTTATAATTATGTCTTGGGAATGAGGTCCTTGGATCGTGCCCTCCTTTAATGTCAATTATGAGGGCCATTGATGAAGGTGTAACGGTGAAAATACCTGTCAAATTCCTTGTAACGGGCTGTCGCTCCTAATAATACAGAATTTTCTTTATTAAATGCTATCGGACGCAAAGTATTTAATACATCTTTATGAACATTCTCTCCCGGTGACAAGCGGAATAGCTATGTTCGGTGACCATCTCCGTCTTGAATTCCACGTGTCCTTCCTCTAGGTGACCATGTGTCATATCATATTTTTCTCTATACAACCTAAGACTAGTTTAATATAAAATTTTGAACTTTGTAAGGGATAACAAATATGTTCTTTGCAAATATGAAGAATAATTGCTCCCGGAACACTATTAGAAATATGATAAGTGCTTAAGGTGAACTGATGCGTGAATTTGACCATCTCCAATAAGTTTATATGATTGATAGCCTGTTTGGCCAAGCTGGAGAAATCAGCTTATTTTGAGAAGTGTTTTTTTCAAAAGTGCTTTTGAAAAAAGTACTTTTGGAGAGAAGCAGTTTGTGTTTGGCTAATCAGTCTAAAAAGTACTTTTGAGAAATAATTTGTGTTTGGCCAAGCTTTTTAGAAAGTGCTTTTAAGTGTCAAATTACGAATAAGGACATGAATAGATTTACTTAATAATTAATATTATAAGTAAATAAATAATATCAAAATTTTGTTATTACATGCAATAATTAAAAAAAATCATTTTATTTAAGTAAAATATGAAAATAAAATTTAAAAGTACTTAATTCTTTTAATATAAGTTAAATATATTAAAATTCCTTCAACAAATATAAAAGCATTCACCCCTAAAGTCACTATATATTAGAAAGTTTTCCTAAAAATAAGAAGAAATATTTATAAATTAATATCCTAAGTATTAGGTTTAAGGGTTATTTTGGTATATACTATATTTTGTTAAGGGTATTTTAGGTAAGAAGAAAAGTCAAAACTGCTTCTGCTTCTGCTTTTGGAAAGAAGCTACTTTTTTCTGCTTCTTCCCAAAAACACTTTTTTCCCAAATAAGTTTGGCCAAACACCTCAAATTAGGAAAAAAGTACTTTTGGGGAAAAAAGCACTTGGCCAAACAGGCTATGAATCGAACAATGTAATATCATAGTTCTAAAATGAATCACGAAAATTATCGGCTGTCACACTTTCATATCATCTTTAACATTATGAACATTCGGAAGTGGAGTTTGAATTGTTAGAAAGGACTATTAAGTTATTGTCTTACTTAGAGTTTCTCATTTAGAGAGAATTATTTGAAATACTTATAGAGACAATTATAATTATTTAGTTCATAAGTGGGTGCATAAATATGTATTTACATATAGAAATAATATTTATATATTGCGGGATATGAAAAACATCACTGGAATGGATACAATACGCATAACGTCGCTGATGACGCATTGTTTGTATGCGGAAGAACTTTTCGCGAAATTAAAAATGCATGAAAGGACAAAAAGACAGGTAGAAAGTTTGTATCTTGTACAATTTTTCTTTCCTCTAATAATTCATTACGTGGGGTTCCCCTAAAATGCTTTATACTCCGTGAACACCTTCAGCATCATCCTATATACTCAATAGGAACTTAATTAAGGCAGTAATTGTGAGACTTCTAAGATGAGGAGCATCACTTTCTTCCTCTCCCTGATGGTAATAGCGGATGTTTTGCTCTCTGCTTCTTCGGTTACCGCCGCGATATACAGTGGTGGTATATCTTGGAACAGCAGTGCTGCCGGAGAATTGATGAACGAATTGGATGGTATTAACTGGCAGGTAAGTCTTGCAAATGGTGAAAATACTATATCTTTCAACACTCTTCAGCGGCCGCCGATCTGCGACGCGAGAATCTATGGCAATTGCATAGGGGATAAGAAGCCTACACAGCGGCCATGTAACTACTACAATTACTGCAATCGTCCTGGTTGATTCATTGCTTTCCTTGCCTGGTGTGTCATTAGCAGCTATAGCACTCATGATTTTAATATGGTTATATTTCTCATATTTGCTCTATACAAACACTAAATAAATCAATTTGGCAGTTATTATGTCTGAGTTTAATTTATTTCTTGAGTTTTATAATTTCTCCAAGAGTTGTGTAAGTGCTTTTAAAAGACATCTTTGAATACTCTATTCATTACTTTAAAGTTTTAGATACTTAATTTTCCCCCCAATATTTTTGGACTAGTGAAGATGAGGCGGAATGATTGAAGAGTGAGCAATTCCAAGAAGCTAAATATATCATTTCCATTTAGCTTCCTCTCCTCTCTTTGGTTACTCCCATGTCTACTTATTCCTTGACTGCAACAACAAAGTGCAGAAATGTATCCTCTCTTAATTCTCAGCTTTTTTAACAATCACAATTAGCCGTCTAACAGAGTAAATTGTGACAAAACTCATAATTTGATTGTTTGTGCACCTTGCGACCAAAATGGGCTTCCAAGTGGATCTCAAGGAGGTTTATGTTATGATCACATACTAGTGGGAAGTTGGAATCATTTTCGAAATTTATGTAGACGGTGTGAATAAAGTCGTAATTTAGAAATTGGTAAAAAGAAGAAGAAAGTTACATATAAGATTTATTTTGTTTCAGCTGGCTGATATATTTACAATCACTTATCTAATTCACTTGTGCGCGGATGCATTTGGGTGGACGTGGATAGAGTGAAGGGAAATTTTTTATTTTGTAGCTGTGTGAGCCTTCTTTTTGTATCACAATTTTGTGGACCCAAATATGTTAGATATGAGTCCACAAATATGTGAGATAAAAAGAGGTTGCACACAACTAATGTCAGAATTGTGCGAGACATACCATAAAATTACTCGGGTGAAGGGAAGAATTTGTCAGTGTCAAAGTATCTAAAGGTGGCATTTTCAATAAGTTGAGGTTTGTATTTTTCGCATTGTTTCTTTCCTTCTTATAATAATTCATTAGGTGGGTTCCCCAAAGAACCATTTAATTTGTGCTCTAGCTATGATAGACAAGTCTAAATGTACGACCTATCTATAGCTAGTTGTCTCGTGTATCTGTCCGATTTAATATTCAAAGAATGAGCAATCCAACTGAACCTGATTTTGAGATAATATTTTTTTTACACACAATGAGTTTTTAACTGAATGACATTGTTCTCACAGAAAGCTTTTTCATATGGAAACAATATCAGCTCACTTTTCTCCTATTACTGTCCTTCGTTTCTTTGGTTACTTGAGTGCCTTCCCTAGTTAGCTAGTCTAAAAGAACATAGTTCATGCAATTGCCCTCTTTTAAAGACTAAATTAAAGTAGGTCCTCATGTCGTTTAATTTGCAAGCGTTAAGTATATGGACGTTAGATAGTAACAATGTCCAATTAGATCAACTAGCTCGTTTCTCTCAAGTAATTTATGTGGGAAACTCTAACAAGCTAAGGTCGAGTGATGTGTTGTGATTTGCAAGGCAAAAGATAAAGGTGAAGGTCATCTGACGAGCAAATAGCGACTGCAGAAATCTCATTCGCAGTCTGGACTTAATGCAATAGTCAAAACAGATATAATATCTTTTGAAGAACAAATAAAAGAGGTAATGCATGTGAGAAACAAACAGGAACCATTGTCAGGAAGAAATTTAAACTATACTAAAAGAAGGCAAGAATACTTGAGAGTTAACACATATATTCTGTTGAATAATGATAATTTACTTTGACTTTCATTCTTCTACTTTACATTCCTGCTATGGTACTAGTATTTTTTTTTGGGGTCCTAATTTGTCTAATATTCATTTTGTTAGCATAATTTTTGATATTTTTTTATTGAGCTATATACAATGTATGACTGTTTGATAAATATAGAAGATGGGTCATTGGAGTGGCTGCAAGCCAAAATCCAAATTATCCAATGAAGTTCAGTATTTTTGTAGTTTCAATGGAAGAAAATAAAGAATGAAATATTGACATAGTACTAATCACCATGTCTATGATGTCATGGGCCGCTATCTTAATGGGATGTACCCTATGTCAGAAACCTTCAGACATTTGCATCTATATCCGTTTTTTATGTCACGTTTTAATTTGTGGCCGCTTTACAAAAAAAAAATTGCAAGCGTATTTACTTTTTCGCATAACTTCAGCATACGGGGTTGAAGTAGCAAATGCAATCACGCAAAACTTCAGCATTCTAGTAGCCGAGCGTGAAGTTCAGCTCTAGAGCTGAAGTTTTTGTTTTGTAACTGGCGAACTTCAGCTCTAGAGCTGAAGTTTTTGTTTGTAACTGGCGAACTTCAGTTCTAGAGCTGAAGCACCACAATTAGTAGGGATTTTTTAAGAAAAATAGTGTACATCTTCTCCGCTCAAACACGAATAAACATACAAAAACTCCAACATTTTACAACTCATCCTATTGGTAACTTAAACTTTTTCCTAAGACTAATTTGCTGTAAATTTGGAGCAGAAGTACAACTGCCCAACTAATCAATTAAAAAAAATTGACCTTATAACTAAAGCAGCGTTGCTTATGGAGATAAATACCAGTTTGTTTTGTAACTTGAAGAAGAAAACAAAAGAGGAGAAGGAGGAGGAGAAAGGGGGCTAAAGTTATTTAAAAAGTAGGTACAAATTAAAAGTTTAAAAATAAATAAATATAGGTTAAATGGGGGCGACCAAATAGGACGCCCCGTGTAATTTTTACGGAACCTTCTACACATTAATCAAGTCCAAACAATTAATGGGCTTCTTTTATGACTACCTATTAAACCACGGACACCAATGTTGGGGTAAAGTACACAAATCTTGCCACATGGGGCAGAACTCAAATTTAACAAGTATTGTCCTCTCTTGTTCCATGGATAATATATTTAATTTTTAACTATGAACTTTTGCCCATGAGGCAAGCGAGAGCGAGACCTAAGGCGCACATGCATATATATATATATATATATATATATATATATATATATATATATATATATATATATATAACACTCCCTCCCATCGTTTACTTTACTTGACATGTATACTAAAAATATATTTTCATTTTTACTTGTCACTTTACGCATACTAAGAGAAGATAATTTTTTTTCCTGTTATACCCACAGTATTTATTACTCATTTTAAATCATATTCTTAAATCCAATAAAATATGCATCAAATAATATGTGTATTATGGTAAATTTTGCACTTCATTTATTATTTCTTAAGGGGCATGAAAAGTCAAAACGTGCCAAGTAAAAGTGAACGGAGGGAGTGTCTATATATATATATATATCCAATTTTGAAAAGTCAACGAGGTGCTAGTTAGCACCCTAGCATTGACCTATCTTTAAATGCTTATATCTTTTTATACAGACATCTTATGAATGAACGATTAAGAATGTTGGAAAATACATTCCAAGACCTTCAATTTGATATATAATATATCCCAAAAAGACCTCATATTATGTCTAAATAAAAGTGAACGGAGGGTGTATATATATATATTCATCAAATTCCCAACTCAAAAGTCGAATTTTAGGTCTAAGAACTTTCTTCCAACTTTTCCCCAATTTTCATCTCCAATCTGAAATTAAATGATGAAACTAACTATAGATTGATGGAATATAACTAGAAAGGGTTAAAGAATTGTTACCCAATGATCTCCTCTTCAATTTTCTCTCAAAATCGCCCTCTCCCGAGCTCCAAATCGAATTTCCAACTTTTGAAACTAAACCCTCGAAATTTCCTATTTCTTCCCAGCTGTTACCGCATCTGCGGTCCTGGCGGCGCTTTTGCGGAACCATGGTCGCATATGTGACTTCTCACTTAAAGCCCATCTTCCGCACCTGCGGTTAACCCTTCGCAGATGCGGGGCCGCTTCTACGGTGAAACTACCGCTTCTGCAGTCCCTGCTGGCCTCTCCCTTTTTGCTTCTGAGGTCTCTCTGCCGCTTCTGCAGATCTGCACCTGCGGAACTCAAACCGCAGGTGCGGTTATGACAGAAAACTAGCAGCTGAAGCTGCAACTCCAAACTCCAAAATCCTTCCGTCAACCATACGAAATCATCCCGAGGCTCCCGGGACCTCAACCAAAGTCACCAACAAGTCTAATACCACTGTCCAAACTTATACCAATCCTTAAAACACCTAAAACAACATCGAAACAACGAATCAACTACGGATTCAAGCCTAAGAACTCCAAAACTCTAGAAATACGCTTTCAATCAAAAAGTCTATCAAACCTCGTCTGAATGACCTGAAATTTCGCACACACGTCATATTCAACACTACGAAGCTACTCCAACTTCCAGAATTCCATTTTGACCCTCGGATCAAAATCTCACTATCGAACCGGAAACTTCAAAATTCGACCTTTCAGTATTTCAAGCCTAAATTAGCTACGGACTTCCAAAACACAATCCAAATACGCCCCTAAGCCCGAAATCACTCAACAGAGCTAACGGAACCATCAGATTTCCATTTCGAGGCCGTCTTCACATTATTCCGACTATGGCCAACTTTCCAACACTTAAGCTCTCATTTAGGGACTAAGTGTCCCAAAACTCTCCGAAACTCGAAACCGAACATCCCGGCAAATCAAAATAGCAGAAATAAACATGGGGAAAGCAGTTAATAGGGGATCAGAGCGTAAATTCTTAAGACGACCGGCCGGGTCATCACATCCTCCTACACTTAAACATTCATTGGTCCTCGAACGATCATAAAGACATACCTGAAGTAGTGAAAAGATGAGGGTAACGACTGCGCATATCCTGCTCGGTCTCCTAGGTCGCCTCCTCGACCGGCTGACCTCGCCACTAAACCTTTACTGATACAATGTTCTTTGACCTCAGCTTTCTAACCTGCCTGTCCAATATTACCACTGGCTCATCAACATAAGATAGATCCTTGTCCAACTGGACTGAACTGAAATCTGACACGTGCGACGGATCACCGTGATACCTCCGGAGCATCAAAACATGAAATACCGGATGAACTCTTGCCGAGTACCTAACTCATGCTGAACGGCTCTCCAGAATCGTAATGTGAACTGAATACGTCTATCTGAAATGATGGATACTAGAATACCATGCAAACGAACAATCTCCCAGATATAGATCTCCGCCAACCGCTCCGAAGAATAAGTGGTACACACAAGAATAAAGTGAGCGGACTTGGTCATCTGATCCACAATCACTCAAATAACATTGAACTTTCTCAAATTCCGTGGGAGCCCAACTACAAAGTCCACGGTGATTTGCTCCCGCTTCCACTCCAAAATCTCTATCTACTGAAGCAACCCACTTGGTCTCTAGTGCTCATACTTCACTTGCTGACAATTGAGGCACCAAACTACAAATCCAACTATATCTTTCTTCATCTGTCTCCACCAGTAGTGCTGCCTCAAATCCTAATACATCTTCGTGGCACTCGGATAAATGGAATACCACTAGCTATGGGCCTCCTCCAGAATCAACTTCTGAAGCCCATCAATATTGGGTACACAAATCCGACCCTACATCCTCAATACCTCATCATCACCAATAGTCACATCTCTGGCATCACCGTGGTGAACATTGTCCTTGAGGACAAGCAAATAAGGGTCATCATACTGCTGTTCCATGATACGATCAAATAAGGAAGACCGAGAAACCACGCAAGCTAGAACCCAACTGGGCTCCGAAAGATCCAATCTCACAAACTGGCTGGCTAGGGCCTGAACATCCATCACCATAGGTCTCTCCGATGCTGGTAAATAAGACAAACTCCCCAAACTCTCTCCCCGGCGACTCAAGGCATTGGCCACCACATTGGCCTTGCCCGGGTGATACAAAATGGTGATATCATAATCCTTTAGCAACTCTAACCATCTCCTCTGGCGCAAATTTAGATCCTTTTGCTTCAACAGGTGCTACAAGCTCCGATGGTCAATATAAATCTCACAGGGAACCCCGTATAAATAATAGCGCCACATCTTCAGGGCGTGAACAATGGAAGCTAACTCAAGGTCGTGGACAGGGTAATGTTTCTCATGTATCTTCAACTGTTTGGATGCGTAGGCAATCACCCTACCATCCTGTATCAACACCGCTCTGAGGCCAATCCTTGAGGCATCACAATAGATTGTATAAGACCCCGAACCTGTAGGCAATATCAAAATTGAGGTTGTAGTCAAAGCTGTCTTGAGCTTCTGAAAGCTCGCCTCACACTCCTCCGTCCACTGGAACGGAGCACCCTTCTGGGTCAGTCTGGTCATCGGGGCTGCGATCGACGAAAACCCCTCCACAAAACGACGATAGTAACCCACCAAGCCAAGGAAACTGTGGATCTCTGTAGCTGAGGATGGTATGGGCCAACTCTACAAGGCCTTTATTTTTTCGGATCCACCTGAATACCCTCACTCGATACCACGTGGCCTAAGAATGCCACGGAGTCCAACCAAAACTCACATTTCGAGAACTTAGGATATAACTTCTTCTCTCTCAGAGTCTAAAGCACAGTCCTCAGGTGCTGCTCATGATCTTCTTGACTTCGAGAATACACCAGAATATCATCAATAAAGACAATGACGAATGAGTCAAGATACGATCAAAACACACTGTACATCAAGTACATAAAAGCTGATGGGGCATTGGTCAACCCAAATGACATGACAAGGAGCTCATAATGACCATACCGAGTCCTGAAAGCAGTCTTCAGGATATCTGGCTCCTGAATTTTCAATTGATGGCAACCTGAGCGCAAGTCAATGTTAGAAAACACCCGTGCACCCTGAAGCTGGTCAAACAGATCATCAATACGAGGCAAAGGATAACGATTCTTAAATGTAACTTTGTTCAACTGGTGATAATCAATACACATACGCATAGAACTATCCTTTTTCTTTACAAATAAGACAGGAGCACCCCAAGGTCATACACTGGGCCGAATAAAACCCTTATCAAGTAATTCCTGTAACTGATCCTTCAACTCCTTCAACTCAGGAAGAGCCATACGATACGGAGGAATAGAAATGGGCCGAGTGCCCGACAACAGATCAATGCCAAAATCAATATCTCTATCGGGCGGCATGCCTAGAAGATCAGCTGGAAATACATCAGGAAAATCCCGTACTACTGGGACTAAATCAACTAAATTCAATACTGACATCTCTCACATAAGTTAAATACGCTTCACACCCCTTCTCAACCATATGTTGAGCTTAAAGAAAAGAAATAACTTTATTGAGAGTGTGATCTAAAGTACCCCTCCACTCAATACATGGCACACCTGCATAGCCAGCATCACGGTTTTGGCGTGACAATCAAGAATAGCATAATGGAGCGACAACTAGTACATGCCCAAGATAATATCAAAATTTACCATGTTGAGCAACAATAAATCGGCTCTGGTCTCAAAACCACTAAGAGCAACCAAACACGACCGATAAATGCGGTCCACAACAAGAGAATCTTCTACAGGAGTAGAAACTTAAACAGGGGAACTCAAAGAATCCCGAGGTACACCCAAATGGGAGCAAAATAAGAAGACACATATAAGTAAGTCAAGCCTAGATCAAATAGAACCGATGTATCTCTGTGACAAAACCAGTATAATACCTGTGATGACAGAATTGGAGGAAACAACCTCGGTACAGGCAGGAAGGGCGTAGTATCTGGCCTGTCCTCCCCCTCTAGGGCGACCTCTACCTCCTCGACCTCCACCTCTAGTTGGCTGAGCAGATAGGGTAGCAACTGGAGCTGTAACCATAGCCTGAGAACTCTGCGAGGCACGCTGTGGCTGAGAAGTCTATGGAGGTGCACCCCTCCCAAGTCTAGGGCAGTCCCTCACCATATGGCGCGTGTCACCACACTCAAAACAAGCTCTGGGAGGATGTGGTGGTTGTGACTGGCTCAGGCCAGGTCTACTGGACTGACCTCTGAAAGCACTCCGCGCGGGAGACGCGCTAGATACCGGAGGTACATATTAAGGCTCTGAAGGCCTAGGAGGAGCTGGAATACCACTGGCTTCTAGAAGAGATGAATGAACAGGGCAACTCATATAACCCCTACCATGACGACCTGCTACTGGGGCACGGGCACCAAAGAAATGGCCCGACTCTCTAGACCTTTTGGCCTCCCTCTCCTCTCTCTCCCTAGCATGCATACCCTCAATCCTCCTAGCCATGCTCACCACTTGCTGATAAGAAATGTCCATCTCCAACTCACAAGCCATGCTAGACCTGATGCTGGGAATAAGCCCCTCAATAAACCGGCGAACCCTCTCACGAATAGTAGAAACCAAGGTTGGGGCATGTCTAGCCAAACTAGTGTAACGGACAACATACTCTGAGACAGTCATAGCACCCTGACGCAAGTGCACAAACTCTGCGTGCCATGCGTTCCTAAGGCTCTGAGGAACATACTCTCTCAGGAACGGAACTGAAAACTGAGTCCAAGTCAGTGAAGCAGCCTCATCCGGACTGTCTAACTCATAGGTACGCCACTACTCATAGGCGGCTCCTCGAAGCTGGAAAGTAGTGAAGGAAACCCCGATCGATCCAGATATACCCATGGTATGGAGAATGCGATAGCACTCATCTAGAAATCCCAAAGCATCATCTGATGCTAGACCGCTGAAAACAGGAGGCTTGTACTTCTTAAACCTCTCAAGCCTCAGTTGCTCATCCTCGGAAGCCGCTACCTTGTCCTCGCGCTGATCTCGGACTGCATGCTATACATGAATAATCTCAGGGACCTGCTCAACATGCACTCGCTGCTCAGGAGTGCAGGCGGCGGGAGTTTGTGCTCCTCCACCGGCCTAAGACGTAGCTGCAGCAAGGGGAAGCAACCCTGTCTGAGCCAAAGTGGTGTACATGCTCATGAACTATGCTAGAGTCTCCTAAAGTGCTGGAGTAGTAGTAGCAGTAGGCGTATCAGGTGTTTGGGCTTCGGCTGGATCTGTTGGTGGTACCTCAGTGGCAGCGCGCATGGGTGCTCTGGCTGCACCGCATGCGCACCCTCAGCCTCTACCCCGGCCCCGGCATCTAACAGCTGTAGTAGGGGACGCGAGTTCCTGATCATCTTGGGTAGCGTGTGTCCTGACTATCTATGAGAGAATAGGAGACAAAAGTTTAGAATTGTGATGTCAAAATCTCGCACGACAAGGAAATCTAATGAAGTGGATTTTTCCTAACAGTTACATAGCCTCTCGTAGATAAGTACAGATGTCTCCGTACCGATTATCAATACTCTAATAAACCGGATTGTGATCCACAACTCCTATGAACCTAGTGCTCTGATACCAACTTGTCACAACCCTGATTCGCCCTCCGTGAACCATCATGAGGGCACCTATTCTCTACGACTAGGTAAGCCTAAATTGCAGAAGATAAACCAAAGTGCAAAATAAAACAAATTAAAACAGAAATAGAGTGATATAACATCGTTTCAAAAGTGCCGCTCGGCATATACAATATTTAACTCTCAAAACTAATACATGTGCCCAAAACCCAGAAACCCATAAATCACAAGCTAAGGATCACTACATAGTGCTCTAACTCCAGAATAGTCTAAAACAAAATAAATACATAAGGGCTGTAACTATAAGAGAGAGTGGAGAGAGACTCCTCATTCTGCGGACGCAGCAGATATACCTCGAAGTCTCCGAACGGTCGCCTTGCCTCAAGGATGGTAAGTCTGAGTCGAAGTACCTGGATCTGCACATGAAAAACATGCACAGAGAGGGCATGAGTACACCACAGCGGTACTCAGTAAGTGCCAAGCCTAACATCGGTCGGGTAGTGACGAGGAAGGTCAGGGCCCTACTGAGGTTAAATAAAATATAAAGTTCAACAATGTGGAACAAAACAGTATAAATAAGTACAGCAATAAAAGTAACACATGATATAAAGGGCAACAACAACTATTACAGAGACAAGGTAAACACAAAAAGAAATATGGTTCATCATCAAAATAACAATCGGGGATCTCCTAGGATACCGTCCTGTAGTCCTAAATATATATATCCAATGGATCTCCCGCGATCCCATCCCATAGTCCAACTCATAGTGCGCGGGGATCTACCAGAATCCCATTTCGTAGTCCCAAATATAATAACCAGTACTGGAAAAATCTATCGGGTGCATTCCCGTAGTTCCATATAACTGTATAGGGGGATCTACCGGAATCTCACTTCCGTAGTCCCAAAATAAACAGACGAGGGGGAGCTACCGGAATCCCACATCCGTAGTCCCAATTTAAATACGTAGCAGCAACAGGAAAATATTCGAAAATGGAAAATTTCATATTAAGGCAAACAAGAAATTCTAGCCTAGCATGCTGCACAGAATTCAGGGTAAGGCAGTTTGAACAAGTAAAGTAATTAAGTCACTTAGACATGCTTTCCTAAGCTAACAACAGGCTTAATAGTGCAAGTAATAAAAACAGGAAAGGAAACATACTAGTAATTACTTAATGAAAACCGAATCTTCTAATAATTAGCACAAGTATGCACTTATCACCTCACGTACAAGGCCTTTCAATTACCAAATATACCAAATCCTAAGGGGAAGGTCCCCCACACAAGATTAGGCAAGTCACTTACCTCGAACCAGCTCAAAATCAACTCGAAATCACGTTCTTACCACGTGTATTCGACTCCAAATAGCCCAAATCTATTCAATTCAATTGCATAATGTAAATAACACTTCAAGTAACTGATTCTACAATTAAATTCTAAGCTAATACGCAAAATTAGGTAAAATGACCAAAACACCCCTCGGGCCCACATCTCGGAATCGGGTAAAATTTATATTTTCAGAATCCTCATACTCTCACGAGTTCATGCATACCAAAATAATCCAAATCTAAGGTCAAATTCTCACTTAAAAGTCGAATTTTAGGTTTAAGAACTTTCTTCCAACCTTTCCCAAATTTTCATCTCCAATCTGAAATTAAATGATGAAACTAACTATAGATTGATGGAATATAACTAGAAAGGGTTAAATAATTGTTATCCAATGATATCTTCAATTTCCTCTCAAAATCGCCCTCTCCCGAGCTCCAAATCGAATTTTCAACTTTTGAAACTAAACCCTCGAAATTTCATATCTGCCCAGATGTTACCGCATCTGTGGTCCTGGGACCACTTTTGCGGTCCTCATTTTGTGGAACAATGGTTGCATCTGTGACTTCTCACATAAAGCCCAACTTCCGCACTTGCGGTTAACCCTTCGCAGATGCGGGGCCGCTTCTGTTGTGAAGCTCCCGCTTCTGTTGTCCCTGCTGGCTTCTCCCTTTTCTGCTTCTGTGGTCTCTCTGCCACTTCTGTGGCTCCGCACCTGCAGAACCCAAACCGCAGGAGTGGTTATGACAGAAAACCAACAAATGAAGTTGCAACTCCAAACTCCAAAATCCTTCCATCAACCATCCGAAATTATCCCGAGGTCCCCGGGACCTCAACCAAAGGCACCAACAAGTCTAATACCACTGTCTAAACTTATACCAATCCTTAAAACACCTAAAACAACATCGAAACAACAAATCAACTACGGATTCAAGCCTAAGAACTCCAAAACTCTAGAAATACGCTTTCGATCAAAAAGTCCATCAAACATCGTTCGAATGACCTGAAATTTTGCACACACGTCATATTCAACATTACGAAGCTATTCCAACTTCTGGAATTCCATTCCAACCCTCGGATAAAATGCTCACTATCGAATCGAAAACTTCAAAATTCGACCTTTCGGTATTTCAAGCCTAAATTAGCTACGGACCTCCAAAACACAATACAAACACTCCCCTAAGACCGAAATCACCCAATGGAGCTAGCGGAACCATCAGATTTCCATTCTGAGGCCGTCTTCATATTGTTCCAACTACGACCAACTTTCCAACACTTAAGCTCTCATTTAGGAACTAAGTGCACCAAAACTCTTCGAAACTCGAAACCGAATATCCTGGCAAATCAAAATAGCAGAAATAAATATGAGGAAAGCAGTTAATAGGGGATCGAGGCGTAAATTCTTAATACAATCGGCCGGGTCGTCATAGTTGTGCTTGCTTTCCCCCATGTTGTATTAATTCAATTCATCTTCCCACAGTTATAGTTGTGCACTCTATCATGTTTGATGTTTGCATACATGTGATCAGTGAACATGAGTGCTTGGATCAGAGGGTATCCCTATATGGATTGATATATTTGGGATCGGGTTGCACGCTGCATCGGATGTTATATGGGACCTAAGATTTGCACTATCGTATAGGGATGGGGAGTGTTTGGAAGCATAGTGCTATATTTCATAATTAGGCAATGGCCCTTGGCGCACGAGAGAGATTCTTGGCCTTTTTGATTTCATATGTGGCTATGAGTTTCTGCATGTTTCTTTTATCATAGGCAGTGTTGCGGAGGTTTGAAACGAGATTCTATTCTATATGGAGTGTATTACTGGTACCAAGATTGTTATTGGACAACTATTATGGTCGGAAGTTATTGCTGCGGGCATCTGAGTTGTGTGGAATATTATGTGATTATACCTTGGGTTGGGGTTGTGGCTTGATTCAGCTTGTTCATGCTTATACAGTGTATATGCGAGATTTGGGTCATATGATGAGTTTCAGATGTTGAGGATTTGGGTTTTGTCCTAAGGTTTATGGATTAAGGATGAAGTGATATCTTTAGTTAAGTTGTGTTGTTAGGCCTACATGGATTAGGATGACATGGAATCACCCCCTTCCCCCCTCCCCCTGGTGTACGTATGACGAGCTCATGTAGTGATTCAATAGCTTTGGAACAACTCCTAGCACTTTCGAGGAAGAACGTATGTTTAAGTAAGGGAGGATGTAATAACCCGGCCGGTCATTTTGAGCAATTGCATCCAGTTCGGCAGTTTGAGGTCATGAGTAGCTTCTTATAGTGTATTATGACTTGCATGCACGACCGACTTTAGTTTTTGAATGATTCGGAGTAGATTTTGAAGAAGGATTCTTTCTTGAGAAGCTTGAAGTTGAAAGAGTTGACCAAATTTGACTTTGAGTATTTGCCCTCGGATTAGAGCTTCGATGGTACCGATAGTTCCGGGTGGTGATTTTGGACTTGGGAGTATGCGCGGATTTGCTTTTGGATGTTTCTAGAATGTTTCGGCACCATTTGGCGGAAGTTGGCAATTTAAAGGTTTGGAATTTTCCTAAGTTTGACCATGGTTTGACATTAAGGCTATCAGATTCGGAATTTGGTTTCGGGGCTTGGAATAGGTCCGTTCATTTGAAACTTGCACGTAAAATTTGGTGTCTTTCGGAGTTTGTTTGATGTGGTTCGGATGCTTGATTGTAATTCTAGATGTTCTTGAAGTTCATTGTGATTTTCATGCATTTTGGCATCCGGTTCGCGATTCTGGATGTTATTTAGGTGTTTTGATCACATGAGTGAGTTAGTATAATATTTTTAGACTTGTGTTGATATTTGGTTTGGAGCCCCGAGGGCTCATATGAGGTTTGGATGCATTTCTCAGTGTTTTGAAGAAGGTTCAGATTTGCTGGTGTTTTTTATCTCACATTTGCGATGTTGGGCTGATGGGGAGGGAACTTGCTTTTGCGAGGAAATGATCACTTTCGTGAAGCTTGTAGAGCTCGCATTTGCGATGAAGGCCTGGGCTGGGGAAGAGTCATTTTTGCGACCAGTGTCCACATTTGCGACTTTTTGTCACTTTTGAAAAGGGAACAGAATTGTTCAGGTTTCGCTTTTGCGAGGGTCCGCAATTGTGAACCTCATGTCACAAATGCCACATCTACAGCTTATTTATAGCTGAGTATTCCGAAACTTAGCTTTATTTTATCATATTTCGAACCTTAGCTTCGGTGGGAGGCAATTTTGTGGAGAGATATTTATACCAAACTATTGGGTAAGTGATTTTAATCAATTGTCAATTATATTTCATGATTATATGTTAGATTTAACATCAAATTCATGAGAATCCAAGAGGAAACTTGAGGAATTTTATCAAAATTTTGAAAAATAAATATTTGAGATTTGAGAGTTGAATTGGACTCGGATTTGAATATAAAATACATATATGGACTCGTGGAGTTATAGGTAGTCAATACCTAACCTTAGACCTAGGTTTTGACTGGGTGATTCCGGAGTTGACTTTTGTTGATTTTTTAAATTTTTATAAAGATCATAGCTTTGTTAATTGAAATTATTCTCTTGCATTGTTTGATATATTTAAGTCATCTTCGGCTAGATTTAGCCGAGAGGAGGTGAATTTATAAAGAAAAAGCTAATTTGAATATTTATTTGGCCAAAGTGAAGTAAATATCTTGTCGAACTTTATGTGGGGAAAACTACCCCTTAGGTTTTGGGTTGATGGTACTATTTGATTTATGTGGAAGGAGTATACACGAGGTGATGAGTGTGTACACGGGCTTATATGTGGTATTTGATTGGTTTAAACTATTAGGCCTCTTTCATGCATTTAATTGAAATTATCGTTTCATGTTATATCTTTGTTGCTAGGCTTGTCCTTACGTGCTCTACTTAAAGTTGTTACATCTAAGTTTCAGTTATGACAATTGTACAAAACTAAATCCTATCTACTTTGATTTCAAGAATTAAGGCACCATCAAGGGCATCAACAAATAGGAGATAAGATTAAAGATTTGATGATGCTAAAACAAAGGAAGTCCGGAATTGATGATGCTAAATCAAAGGAAGTCAAGCCATCAAAAAGGAAACCAAATCATTCCCTCCATCTCAGTCTTAATCAAAGGACAACGAGGATGTCTAACAAAGGAAATATATCAAGTGCAGCTCGAGAATATCAGGCCTCTCCTCAAGGACTATGTTAGAAGATTGACCAACCAAATCGAAGCCTTAAATCACTCCATGAAATGAGGACATGAAAGAGGAAGGACATAAACGAATCTAGCCCATCTAAAGTTCAGGATTAGAAGGACATTGTATTCTTGAGTTTACAAGTGTCACAAAATATAGAAAGAGTTAGAACACAAAAGAGAGTTGTGTCAACATCCAGAAATTACTGTTAATCATAGTTAGTGGTGAACAAACTCAAACCATCACTTTTTTAATTCTTTATCAAAATCTAAGAAAATACTTGTGGCCCAAGGAAACTAGATGTAAGTACCACATCGGTACCGAACCAGTATAAAAATTGTTGTGTCTTGTTTAACTTTCAATTCACTTGGTTCATCTCGACTTTACCTATTTGCTGCATGAAACCTAGTCGACTAAAATTTTCAATTAGTCAACCAACTTTTAATAGACTACAATTCACCCCTCCCCCTCTTGTACTTTCAATTAGTATCAGAGCAATGCTCACAAACTTTGTTTAACAACTATTGAGGAAAAGATCATGGGATCGAACACAGTCGTTGGTGCATTGTTTCAAGAAGGAACCTCTCAAGTACAACCTCTATATTTTAACAGACAACACTTTTCTCATTGGACAGTGCATATGAAAACATACATCATGTCATATGACATCATAGTCTGGCGGGTGATCAAAAAGGGAAATCTTCCAATTCCGCCAAAGAAAGATGAGAATGGTCAAGCCATAGTATCAACCGATCCACTTGATTTGGATGATTGCACTGATGAGCAAGCTGCTGTCATAACTGTGAATGCTAAAAGCAAAACAATTTACTATACAATGCTATCAGTGGTGAAGAGTATGAAAAGATCTCAAGCTATGAAACTGCTAAGGAAATGTGGGATAAATTGGAGGTCACATATGAAGGAACCAACAAGATGAAAGAAACAAGGATAAATCTTTTGGTTCATGAATATGAGCTATTTCAAATGAAGGATGAAGAATCAGCAGAGGAAATGTTCTCCCGGTTCAGTAAAATTCTTGGAGATTTAAAATCCTTTGGTAGAACAATAAAGAGCGGAGAACAAGTCAGAAAATTCTTAGAAGTCTACGCACAATTTGGCAGCCCAAGGTCATTGCTCTGGAGTATCAGGAACATGACAAAATGTCCTATGATGAACTTAGAGATGATCTAATAGCCTTTGAGAAAACTCACTTGGACAGGAAAATTTAACAAGAAAAGAAAAAAATAGTTGCTTTCAAAGCAACTATGACTGAACCAGAAGATGAAGAAGAAGAGGAAGGAGGAGAACAAGATGAAAACATAGCCATGCTCTCCCAAGTTGTAACAAGTGGGATGAGAAAGAATGAAAATAGAAGAAGAGGTAAATCAAACTTTAGAAAAGAAAGGACAAATAATGAAAATGATGGAAGATGCTATGAATGTGGAAAACATGAAGAAGTTCAGTAGGAACCTTCAAAAGAAGAAGTCCTTTGGAGCCCAGAGTGATGAAAACGAATCTGACCATGAAGAAATTGCAAACATGTGTTTCATGGCCATAAAAGATGATAACAATGAGGACTCAAGAGAGCTTGGACTCATGGTAGACGAAGGAGCGGATGAGGAAGAAGACTCAAGTGAACTTGGACTTATGGCAGACAAGGGAAACAGTAAGGTACGTCTTCCTACTTGTCCCAACTATTATGAATGTCAAGAATTTGTTGATATTACTCTTGCAGATATTGAAAGAGTTCTAAATAAACTCAGGAAGATCCAAAGAGAAAATAAAGATTGGGCCTTGAAACTGGAAGTTTGTTAAATTCAGCGTGAAATGCTTCAAGAAGAAGTTAATGAACTTCAACTTCAACTAAATGGATTACAAAATCCACAAGTTATAGTTCTGTCAAATCAAATCAAACTGTTTCTCATAATTCTTTGATTAGAACTAGAAACTCTTACACATGCTTTTATTGTGGTAATAATGGTCACAATACTAACCAAGGTAAGAACAGAATCAGAGTAGAAAGAGGCTCTGAAAATCCCAAAGATCCATCATGTTTTTATTGTGGGAAACGTGGTCACACTTCTAACACTTGCAAGTTCAAGGACAATAGGAGATGGGTCTAGCGACCTAAATCCTCTAGTCGAGCTAACACTCAGAAATCTAACCATTCAGGACCCAAGCAGGATTGAGTACCTAAAAACAAGTAACTTTATTTTATAGGAACACCGCAAGAACAATCGAAAAGGAAAATGGTATCTTGACAGCGCGTGTTCCAAACATATGACTGGTGACAAACAATTATTCAAAATAGTCACCAAACTAGATGGAGGAACAATTACCTTTGGAGATAAATCAATAGGAAACGTAATTGGAGTTGTAAAAGTTCCCCTGAGATCAACATGTGATGTGGACAAAGTATACCTGGTTGATAAACTCGGTTACAATCTTCTCAGTTTCAGTCAACTATGTGACAATGACTATGAGGTTTGTTTTAAGAAACATGGTTAGTTTATAGAAGACGAATCAGGTAAAGTCATTCTTTCAGAAAATAGAGACAAGAATGTCTATACTATCACTAATGTACATAGCCTTGGTGATCAAATATGTCTTGCTTCTATGATTAATGATCCTTGGGTTTGGCATAAAAAACTTGGACATGCTAGCATGCATACCGTTCAAAAACTTTCTAAACACGATCTTGTCATTGGTCTTCCAAAACTAGATTTTTCAAAATATCATATTTGTGATGCATGTCAATTAGGAAAACAAACTCGTTCATCTTTCAAAATCAAAAACATTGTTTCTACTACTCAACCTTTTCAACTATTAAATATGGATTTGTTTGGTCCAACAAGAACTGCTACTATCGGTGGAAGAAAATATGTTTTTTTTTTAATTGTGGATGACTTTTCTCGATTTACATGGGTTATTTTTTTAAGTCATAAAGATAAAGCTCTAAGGAATTTTAAAGTTTTCTGTAAGAAGGGCCAACGCGAAAAAGGATACTACATTTCCACTATCAGAAGTGATCACGGAGGAGAATTTGAAAGTAGAGATTTTGAAAACTTTTGCAATGACCAAGGAATCTCTCACAATTTCTCTTCACCAAGGTCACCTCAACAGAATGGAGTGGCAGAACATAAAAATACAACCTTACAGGACATGGCAAGAACCATGATTGTGGAAAACACTCTACCCCACCACTTCTAAGCTGAAGCTGTGAGCACATCATGTCATATTATCAACAAATCTTTGATTCGAACCATTCTTAAAAAGACTCCATATGAGCTATGGAATGGTAAGAAACCCAACATAAGTTATTTTCACCTATTTGGATGCAAATGCTTCATTCACAATAATGGAAAGGACAATCTAGGTAAGTTTGATCCAAAAAGTGACGAAGGTATATTTTTTGGATATTCTCCCTCAAATAGAGCATATAAATTTTATAATAAAAGAACTTTATGCATTGAAGAATCAATTCATATTGTTTTTGTTGATACTAACCCTTGCTCAAGGAATGAAAAACTTTCGGAAGATGAGGAAATTTCTATTGTCCCCAAATCTATTGTTGCATGGAATGAATGCCAATATGACTCAACTGGGAAGCACATCCAGGAATTTTCTTCGACAGAATAGTCGACTACTGAGGAAAAGGAACTAACAACGAACATTCCAAATGAGTGGAAAAGTGAACCTGGATATCCTCACAAATTCATTATCGAAAATCCACGGGAAGGAATCACTACCAAGAGATCTCAAAAGCTCAACTCTCACATGGCTCTAATTTCTCAACTTGAGCGAAAGAAAGTGGATGAAGCACTGAAAGATGACTACTGGATCAAAGAAATGAAAAATGAACTTGATCGATTTGAAAGAAATAAAGTGTGGAAAATGGTTCCAAAACCATCAAATGCTTCTATTGTAGGAACTAAATGGGTTTTCAGAAATAAGTTGAATAAATCCGGACAAGTGGTACAAAATAAAGCACGGCTGGTTGCTCAAGGTTACTCTCAGCAAAAAGGAATCGACTACGATGAAACATTTGCAACTGTAGCAAGATTTGAATCTATTCGAATGTTACTTGTTTTTGCTGCTCATTAAGGATTCAAACTATTTCAAATGGATGTAAAAGGTGCCTTTATAAATGGCTACATCTCTGAAGAAGTTTATGTGAAGCAACCTCCAGGATTTATAAATGATACTTTCCCAGATCATGTATTCAAGTTAACGAAAGCTCTATATGGACTCAAGCAAGCTCCCTAAGCCTGGTATGAAATATTAATCTCCTTTATCCTAAATCAAGGTTTCAAGCGAGGTAATATCGATACAACTCTATTTATTAAGCACTCAAATTCAGGTAATCTTATCACTCAAATTTATGTTGACGATATTATTTTTGGAAGTCTTAACTTTGTTTTATGTGACGAATTCGCCCATACTATGAAATGATAACATTTTTTTATTGCAAATCAAACAGTCTCCCAAAGGGATCTTTATCAGCCAAACCAAGTACATCAAGGAACTTATAAAGAAATTTGGCATGGAGAATGCTAAGTCTATTGGACTCCAATGAGTCCAAGAACTATGCTTGGTGAAGATAACAATGGAAAAGTATTGATGAAATAATGTATAGAGGAATGATTGGATCGTTATTATATCTTACTACTAGTCGACCAGATATAATTTTCAGTGTGTGTAAATGTGCAAGATTTCAATCGGCTCCTAAGGAATCCCATCTTACTGTTGTTAAACGTATTATTAGATACCTTATTGGGACCTCTGAATTAGGATTATGGTATGCTCACTCTAACAATTTTATTTTAAAAGGGGTTTTAGGTGCAGGTTTTGCAGGTGATAAAATTGAAGGAAAAGTGCTAATGTCACATGTAAAATATTGGAAAATGCACTAGTTTCCTGGCAAAGCAAGAAATAAAATTTTGTTGCCCTGCGAACGACTGAAGAAGAATATTTAGCTGTTGGAAGCTATTGTACACAAGTTCTTTGGATTATGCATCAACTTCTCGACTATGATTTATTTCTTACTTCCACTCCTATATATTGGGATAATACTAGTGCTATATGTTTGTCAAAAAATTATGTGCATCACTCTAGATTAAAGCATATAGAAATCAAGCATCATTTTATTTGTGATCATGTATCTAAAGGTGATATTGTATTAGAATTCATTAGTACTGAATCTCAATTTGCTGATATTTTTACAAAACCTCTTTTAAAAGAAATATTTTGTTTACTGCGAAAAAAGATTGGTATTATGTCGATTTTGTGAAACAATTCTTTCGCATGTGTTTAAAATATTTTATTTCCTTTCTTATGTGTGTTTAACTGTGTAGTATATTTACTTTGATATAAGTGTAATTATTACATATCCGTCATAACCGCCGAAACATCTCCTCAGATGAATCACTTCCTTTTAAATCGGCCCTTTCCTTTAACCAATGCAATCCTTCAACCTTCCAAATGCCTAGATAGGAACCCCTTTCTCTCCTCTTCATTCATCACTCTTCAATACAAATTTCCTCACAATGGCAAAAAGAAACCTCTCTTCCTCCATTGCCACTAGACGAAGCAGACGTTTTCAGAAAATCCACAATCCTGAAGAAACCGTAGACCTGAAAACATCCATCAACTCAAATTTTCTCAAAACTGACAATGAAAAAAGTGAATCGTCGAAAGACCTTCCCATCACCCAGAAAAAGGCAGGAAAGAGGCCCATGGAAAGAGGCTCATGGAGCAAACCCCCAAAAAGCCTGCATGCAAAAAATAAAAAGTGGAAAGTATGGAATTTAGGCCAGAGGACAAATTAATCTTCTATAGACCAAGTGAGAAATCAAGGTTTGAGTCCTATAAGTCAAAATATATGGCTTATGGACGCTCTGTAAGTCTCTCTCTTATGAAAAATATGCACTATGATATGATTGATATCTTTGATTTTTAAAGACTTTCCTCTCTGTTTAATACTGTTGGGAACTTTGTGTATGAAGAACCTGTGAGAATGTTCTATGCTAATTTGTTTGTGAATGATAAAGATGATTTGGAGTCCATGGTTTTAGGCACTGGAATTGTACTTGACTCTTATCAATTTGAGAAGATGTTTTCTGCTAAGTTTAATGGGTATGATTTTTCTGTGCAAAATTCCTGGCCAAAAGACTTTGAAATTTCCTTAGAAGAGGCAAAAACATTCTTGTCTAATAACTCTCCCGACATTGGTCCCAAAAATCTAAAGTTTGAACACCATGTTTTGGATCACATGATAGCCACCACTTTACTTCCTAGAACTGGGTCCCTCAGCACCCTGTCTACCGGGGATATCTTTATTCTTTACTGTCTTGTGAACAATAAAAGACTTGATTGGTTGTTATGGGCTCGTTAGTATATGATTGAGTGTATTAGGGATATATCCTCTTCTACTGCTTGTATACCCTATGATCTGCTAATCTCACATATTCTTAAAGTTATGAAGGTTTATTTAGCACCTTTCTTACCTAAGCACATTACCGGTACCTATGATAAGACAACTTTTTCTATAATAGGGTATACTTTAAGTGATGATGGATGAATCAAGCATGCCAAAGTTGAAAGTGTTCCAATGCAATTTGAAGCTCCCACTGAACCATCAGAGCCTCAGTCGACTACCTCTGGAAATCTTCAGCAGATTCTGGTATATATAGATGGGGTAAAATTCCTGCTTACTGAAATGAAAGAACAGGTGGACAAGATCAAGAAAGTCACCAAGGGAACATGTACAAATGTGGCCAAGATTAGGATTGATATAGGAGCCACATGGAGGCAAGGAACCAGGGCATTCAACTCCATGACCGCAAAGATGGACAAGCTCGTCAATGATGTTGAAACCTCCTATGACTCATTCTACACCAAAGTGATCAACACCCTCAAGTACTTCCTGAGGAGAAATTAAGGTGTGTTATACGTTTTAAAGACAAATTTTGTTTTCTTTTATGTGCTTGTTTTTGCTCTATGACTTATTTGTGCATTGGTCTGTATGAACCATTACTTTATACCTCTGCTGAAGGCATAACTTTTGCTGTCCTAGCTAGTTTGCATATTATATGTATATTATTACCTCTATGTTGTATCCTTGGTTTGCATTTTTCTTTCCTTTTTGATTGATGTCAAAGGGGGAGAACAATGTGGAGGAGTAAATCAAACAACTCAGAGGGAAAATCAACTCAGGGGGAGCAGGCATCTCAAGTTATATGAAAGGGAAGTATACATGTTTACTCTCTCTTTATTGTCATCATCAAAAAGGGGGAGATTGTCATATATATGTTTCAATGATGACAATTGTGCTAAGCTAAATTCTATCTACTTTGATTGCAAGAATCAAGGTACTATCAAGGGCATCAACAAATAGGAAATGTGAACACGTGATTTTTGCCTCACATGAATTACTCCTACAGAATTCCAAAAATTATATTTTTTTCTTTTAATTATTTTTCAATTTAGGAATTATTGTAGAATTTTCCTAATTGTTTACATTTTCATGTGCATGTTTAATCTTGTTAAAATCGTAAAAATGCAAAAATACATTGCATTTAGGATTTAATTTTACATTTTTAAATTAATTAGTAATTTAGTGTTTTACAAAAATAAAAAATCACAGAAAAATGATTTATTTTTGCATTTTTAATTTTTAGCTTCGAATTTTGGCAGTTTTTTTTAATTTGGTATTTAACTAGTTGTGGTAATTATTAGTTAGAGTTAATTAATATTTTTGATGGTTTAATTTAGTTTAAGAATTAATTTAGATTTTTATTTTTAATTTGAAAAAAAAAAGAAAAGGAAAAGAATTTTGAATTTGAAAAAGAAAGGGAAAAAGAAACAAAAATAATGAGAGAATCTGATTTTTGGGCCATTTTAATTGAAATTCCTCAGGCCCAAACGATTATGCTCCATTACCCATTCCAAAATAAGCCCAAACCCGTGTCCAACCCTGTCAGCTCCTTTTTGACACCCAAACGACGTAGTTTAGAGTTCTTTAGTTTTAATCCAAACTCAGTCATTCATTCATCAGATCCAACGGCTTAAACTACTCCTCCCATTTTAATTAATATGTCCGAATTCCATCGGTTAAACCTAGTCCAAACAACTCCCCATCTACCTCTCGCATCTCCCTCATCAGAGAGTTCCTTAACCTAACGCCGCCCATGAGCGATCCGCCATTTTTACCGGCGAGACAGCTTCCAATCACCACCAAACTTCAACACCATAATCCTCATAGTCCCTTAAACATTAAACCACAACCAATTTTCCCTAAATCCTTTTCACTTCTCCTTAATTTTAGATCTTAAAACGGAACCCTAGGCTTGTGCCTGCCTTCAATTCTTCATTAAAAGGTCTGGATCCGTTATTCTCTAAAATTTCGAAGATGATTTTGGGCCAAAATGAGGGCTAGACGTTTATCTCACAAGAACAAACCGACTAACACTCCTTGTTCGCCTCAAATCGGAGAGCATTGGAAGTCCATTCAAGCCCTTTTCCCGTTTGACTATTTTAGGTATTTATTTGACTCTTATCATTTTTGTGCTGCCTTTCTCATGTTCATCTTATTCTGTCTTCTTCCCCTTTTTATCTCCTATCTTTTCTGTATGTTTTTGTATGCATTTCAAGTTGTAAATTGTCCGTTTCTTCTTATTTATTTCTTCTTCTTTTGTTAGTTTGAATCGATCCATGTTGCATGTTTAAGATTTAAGTCATATTAGTGATTATCAACATATTAGTGTAATTAACATTTTATTCTTTAGTAATTTCTTTTCGATTTCAGTTTTTGCCAGTTGTTATTTGCATTTCTTCTTTTGTTCTGCTCTGTTCGTTATTCTTTTGATGCCAAAAATGGTAGAGCCTCTAGGCTTGCCTATTTGTGGCCTATGATTTTTTGGGTTACAATTTGGGCTTCAAGGGTTCAGGAGCCCAAAGGCCATAGAACCAGCTAGTACAGTAGCCCAAGACCTTTGGGTCATTTGTCTGTTTAGTAGGTTGAAGTAATTTTCAGAGGTTTAAGGGTTAGTTTAGGAATTGTAGGTGGGGTAATTTCTTGTAACTGAATAGGGAAGCTTCCTAGAAGCTGGGATTGGGACTTAGATGAAAAACTAATTTTTAAGCTAGGGATTAAACAACAAAAAGGAAAATTAAAAAAGGATAAAAGTGCAAAACTAATTCCTTTCTCTGTTGCCCTAAAAGCTTGCCTATAAAGGCACTCTTTCTTCATTCACAAGTCAGAGGAGGAGAGACTAATAAAGACTAAAAAGGAAACGACTGGATTTGGAAAACTCTAAAGAACAACGCTGAATTTTCTGCATTTCTTTGTTCAATTTGGTTTTGGTTTGGGTTTCAAACTCCTAAATTTAGAACCCTTTAGAAGATCTCCGACTCATTTGGAAATCAAAGAATGGTTTGAAAGCTATTTTTTGTTGTTTGGTTTGGGCTGAAATCATTGCTGTTTGGTTCCATTTTTACTAGGTTATTGCTGCTGCTCCTTCTTAACTTCAGACTTTTCTTTGTTCATTTGCTGTAATCAGGTACACCTTTTGGACCTTTTATCAATGTGGGAAATCTGAACTTGAAGCTCTTTTGAAGATGTAGCTCTTGATTTAACTGAATACATATGCATCAGTTTGTGCTTCATTGTGTCTTTTCTCTGTATTCAGCGATATTATCACTATTTAAATATGTATTGAGTATGTCTTTATATCTTAAATTTTGTCAATTAGTTTCATTTGGTTTGATTATTCGTTGTCATGCGTTGAGGGTAAAACTGTTATAAGATAGTTCTTGTGGAGATGAAAAGCTCGTTATATTAGAATGTTGCTCTTACTGGCTCGAGCTGTCAAGTGAGTTGAGACTACAGTTAATTGATCTATGGTTTTTCATCTCAATTAGAGATTAGTTTGGGAATCTGAACAGATTCAATATGTAATGTTGCAATTCTGATGTTTGATTTGAGTAGCTTAAGGTTCTAAAGTAAACTCACTAAATGTGTTAGTATCCAGGAAGTTTAGGCAATAATTCTGATTTTTCAAAAATGCAAAAAGGGGTTATGTGTTCTTGAGCAGGAAATGTCTTGGGTTATAATGTAGATTTGGCTTATTTGACATCTCTTATTAAAATCAGCACATATTCGTTTCCCTCTCAAGGATTGGAATTGGACAGGCTTAAGTTAGTATTAACAACTAAAATTGTTCTTAAATGGTTTGGCCTTTAATGAAATTTGAGTTTATGATGAAAGCATTTTTGTATGAGTTGTTGTCACATTAAGAAGGGTAATTTCATTATGGAATGTATGTTGGCATCAAGGTATGTTTCATATTTGTCAAAGACCATCATTATCTGTTTTTGATCTTTAGTTTTAAAGCTATTGGGTTATTGGCATTTGACCCAGTTGTGCTGAACTTCCCTTCTCGGCAGGCATGTCTTCAATCTGGACTTCATGATAGGCCCAGTTGCATTCTCATGCTTGTTCAGGCTATTGGCAATTGGTTGTTAGGCCTATAGCCAGGTTAGACTCCTTCAATAATCAAACGTGGGTTCTATTACTACTAGTTCTGTGGCTATTAAAATTAGCTTGGTTTAAAAGTGAATCAGAAGTTCCACTAGTCTTTTAATAAACTTACTAGATTCTTAAAGTAGATTTGAGGCGTGCCATATTAAGTAAGATATAGTTATGGCCCTCAAAAGCTTTAGTTTGAATTCCCTTTAAAAATTGGAATCGCGGGGTGCCGTGACAAATAAAATCTCAAAACGCATGGCCCTCGTTTCATTAATGTTAATCCTTAGAAATCGAGGCGTGCCATTTAGTTGAATTTTCCATGGCCCTTGCAAATTTGAAAATACGTAGTTGCTTTAGGCGCGTAACTTAAATTACTTTCCTAAATTCGGGTATGCATTTCATGTTACCCAAATTTCAAATCTCAACAACGTTAAATAAAATGTGTCATGGACCTTGGGTGGATTTCATGTGGCATGGTTCAAAGACGTATTTTAGATAATGTTGAATTTTCCTAAAATTAATTAAAAGCGGTTAATAAGTTAAAATTATATCATAGGCTAAAACATGTATTTAAAATCAGATAATAGGCCAATTATAATAGTTTAAGCGACCGTTCTAGAACCACGGAATCCGGGAATGCCTAACACCTTTTCCCGGGTTAATTAAATTCCTTATTCAGAATTTCTGGTTCGCAAATTTCAAAAGGAAAGTCGAATTTTCCTCGATTTGGGATTCAAAATAAACTGGTGATTTGGGACACCCAAATAAACTATTCCAAGTGGCGACTCTGAAAAAATAAACAAAATAATCTCATTTCGAATAATGTCACTTTAATTGGAAAAACTCTCTTATATCCCCCTCGGGGTGGTAAAAAAGAGGTGTGACAGCTCTGACGACTCTGCTGGGGATCCAAACCCAGAGCTTTGGTTCAGGGTTCAAGAATTCGAGCTTAGAATAACTGTTATAGTTGGCTTGTTTTATCTGATTTTTACATGTTAAGCCTAATGTGCTAATTGCCGCTTTTACCGCTTTGATATTGTGTGAACTGTATATAAACTGCTACGAAACCCTTCTTCTCTCTGAGTCTTCTAAATCATCCGGGGAGTGTGCACTTCGTGTGACTTCTCTTCTGTTAGAGTCTTATCCAATTTTAGAACGAGGTTCGGACAAGTTGCAAAGCCGATGAAGCTTCTGTATTCCCGGTACGCTGCCCCCCTCGGCTCGAGCTGTCCGCTCGGGTAAGCCAGGTCTAGAACAATACACCTAGGCTTTAAGCCTAGTATAACAAAATCTCATGCAGGATCCCTAGTAGGAACGTTTGTTTGCATCACGTGCATTTGACTTTGGAGACTCAACACAGGGGTTGGGTCTGTCTAGGACAGGTGCACCCGAAATAAAAAGACCATCCTGATGCATCCTACTTGCTACTTGTGCATTTATTTGCTTCGGACTTGCATGCTGACCGGCTTATGAATATTGAGAAAGGTTGAGGAAAGAGAAATGGCAGTATGAGGGTATGTCTAGGACAAGTGTACCCGAAATGAAAAGACTACCCTGATGTATCTTACTTGCTACTTGTGCATTTATTTGCTTCGGATTTGCATGTTGACCGGCTTATGGATAATAAGAGAAAAGTTGGGAAAAAGAAGAGTCAATGCGAGGGCTAAGAGAGATAATTGCCTATTTTGAAAAAACCAATATACTGAAACTCTGCCGAAATTTTGAAAAAAAAAGAGAATTTTTTTTAAAAAAAATAGTTGGTTTTGCTAAATCTGCCCGAACTACGCCAGTTTGATTCTCACCGGATGTGAGATATGTAGGCAACCCCCATAGGGTCCAACTTTTCTTTTTGCAAAAATAGCCCAAAAAATAACAAAAAAATTTATTTTCTTATTATAAATAAGTAAGATGATGTCATTCTTGTCTAAAATAGCCAAATGTCCCCAAAAGGGTGCCAGAAGGCCATTTTTGCAAGAACAACCGCCTTTGGTCGCTTTTCAAGGTTTTGGTCGGTTAGCGAACACAACCTTAAAATCTTCTTCCCCGAAGTGCTGAAAGGCCGTATTTGCAAAATCGGATTTTTATGAAAATTTTGAAAAAAAAAAGTGATAACTTTTTCTTAAGTCAAAATGAGTCATAATCTTTTTTATATTATTAAATCACCCGAACAAATGTGCAGGATGAGCACAGATGAAAATGAACCATTCGCAGTTCTTATGGAGATCCCCTTACAGCTCCACATGTGGTGGAACGACTTGGGAAAAGTCAGCCGAGGAACCGTGGTAAAAGTTTTGGTTGGTCTTGTCGGACTTTTGAATATCAAGCCAAGATTGACGTGATTGAAGCCTTGATACCTTTTTGGGATCCGACTCGTAATGTGTTCCGCTTTTCTGATTTTGAGATCACACCCACGCTAGAAGAAATTGTGGGTTATGTAGGCCTTAACGAAAACCTTAGAAGTCGGTACCTAGTGTCACCAAGACCAGTATCTCCTCACAAGTTTGTGGATATGTTGAGTATTAGCCGAGATATCAGGATGGGAATTTATCTGAAGGGTTTTGCACTTTCCAGTTCTTGTACCAACGCTATGGCAATCCCCATGGTTTTGAAGCACCGAATACTGGTCTAACCCATGTCGGAAATAAAGATAAATGGGAGGCAAGACGGGGGTGTGTTTTTATAGTAGCATTCTTGGGTGTTATAATCTGTCCGCAAAAAGACGGCAACATAGAATTGGGCCTCATAGGAATGGTTGATGTCGCGATCAAGAAAGCTAATGACACCCTGGTTCCCCTGATCTTATCTGAGATTTATCGAGCTTTGACCATCTGCCGAGAAGGGGGAAAATTCTTCCAAGGCTGCAACTTACTACTACAATTTTGGATACAGGAACATCTCTGCCACCATGTCGGGTATATGAACTACGGCATGACCGGTTTGGATTGCATCAAAGAATTTGAAAGCCGAGTGGAGGGTGTTGAATTTCCAGAGGGTACCAAGGCTTGGTTTGCACACTTGAGTTCTTTAACTTCGGATAAAATTGAGTGGACTTTCGTATGGCTCCCTGTCACCGAAGTCATATACATGTCAGCCGAAGTGTGCTACCTTCTCCTAATGGGTATCTGGAGCATTCAGCCATATGCTCCTCATAGGGTTTTGCGCCAACTGGGCAGGTTTCAAACCGTCCCCCATGGCGAAGATCTGAGAGGACAAATCATCGAATTAGGCTCAAAGGTTGTATTCCCAGAAGGAAGAGTTCGCCAAGTTTGGAATGAGTGCAGACTTCTCGAACCTAAGACTATGGTGCGGGATCTAGCTAAGGGTGAGGTAGACCCAATTACATGATTTGGTTTGGTAAAAGGTTTCAGATCCCCTGAGAGCCTGAGAGACCTACTAAGTGACCCCATTTCCAACAATTCACTAATGATTCGCGGGAGTAGTGGGACTGGTTGGCAAAAGAAGAAAGCTATAGGTCCAAGGTAAGTAAATTAGAGGGACAAATCAGGGACCTCAAATTTGGCAATAGTATCCAAGATGCCGCAGATGAAGGGGAAAAGAAGAAACTAACTCAGGAAAAAGAAGCTCTCAAAGCTCAGATCCAGAAAATGAGAATAGCTGCTAGAAACCCGGAAAGAAGCCGAGCAGATGAAAGGCTTATAAGTAGTCTGAGAAAGAAAGTACTCGAGTGTCAAGATGACCTAGAAAAATCCGAGGCCAGTCTAGCAAAAGTCCGAGCACAATTGGCAAAGAATGCAGAAGGGCGGGCAGAGTTTGTGCGACAAATGAAAAGAAAATATGAGGGGACAATCACCAATCCAAAGAGAAAGCTGACTACTCTTGAAAATGAGGCGGCCAAATAGGCTAGGAACTTTAAAGCTGACAGGGAACAATGTTATGCTTTGATGGCTCAGATGGAGGAAGATATGCAACAGTTGCAAAATCAAAGCGATCATGACACTCATGTGCTAAAAGCCCGGAATCAGCAAATTGGGCGCTTGCTTCAGGAAAAGGGTATTGTCCGAGAGAGGGTTAGAGCCATTGCCGACTACATCGTCATGAAATGCCACACATGTGAGGATATGACTCAAACCACTTTTTTCACTACAGTAATGACATTTGTCTGCCAAATAATGAGTGATTTGGAGCGGCTTCAAGGGGATCTCGCGCATAGGCCCGTGGCAAGACCGAATGATATCCCACGGGCCCCAAGAGTCAAAGCACTTATGTACTCATGATTTTTCATTTATCGAGTCTGTATTTCAGTTTTTAGTTTAGAATTTATTTTTGAGTCTGTTTGTAGTTTTGAAATTCCAAGAAATTGAGTAGTTTGAAGTCTTTTGTAATAGAAAGGTTTAGGAGTTTTTATTAATGAAAATTGAAAATTCCCAAAAAATTATTTCTTTATTTTTTGCATTTATTTTCTTGAACTACGTAACGATCTGATTCACGCGGTGTTGTGATACGTAGGCAGTCCTTATCGGATCTGGTCATGATGTTTGTAAATAACTCAAATAAGAGAGGGATGTGAAAGGAAAGAACCGAAAGAAAACCCAAAAAGAAAAAAAAAGCCAAAGAAAAACCAAAAGAAAAACGAAAGAAAACGCAAGGAAATAGAGGGAAGAAAAGAGCGGAAAATGGGAATATAAGCACAAAAAGTCAAAGTGGAAGAAAAGGAAATTGGGGGAAAAGTAAGCAAAACTGGGATAAAACATGCAACCGTGGCGAAACATGTAGAAACACATTTAATTGTATAAGTGCATCACACCTCCAACGTGTGATTACCTATGTGATTAACTGCTCCAAACTGACCGGTTTGTTGTCTACTGTTAAGTCCCGGGTTCTATAGTAAGGTGGTTGGTTTTGTGGTAGTCTGGCTTCATATCCATACTTCACGAGGTCAAAAGGAAGTGTTGAAATGTCTTCAGAAATTCCTCTACCAACAGTTCCTATTCTGGAGGATAGTCCGATATCGGCCATCCCAACTTCTGAGTCAGCAGTTGCTGAGGAAAATAGGATTCTGCATCTCCGTATGATGGAAATGTGGGACATCTGGGCAAACGGAAAAGAACTACTAAGTGTAGTACCCGGATTCCCGGAGCTGTTTCCCAGGGCAAGTGGAACCTCCAACATCCCCATAAGTTATCCAAATACCCCACTGGGATTTCCTACCATTTCAGCCCACTTTGCTGGAACACCTTCTGAGGCCCGCCCCCAGGTGTTAGCTTCAGGTGCGGCTTCAAATATATTCATTGCGCTACCTTGTTCAGCCACGACACAACCTGCTTTACCCAGGCCTAGCTTCGATCCATCTTCCTTCACATTTCAAGCACCATCTTTCCCAATGGAACTAACCCAGTTTACTACCAATGCTTACCCTCAGCCGCCTCAGTACGATTTTACCGCAGGGTAGGAGAAAACCGCAAAAAACCCTGAATAAGAGGAGATTACCAGAAAGATGAGAAGCATGGAGCAAAGTCTTAAAAATATACAGGGTCTGAGTGGGCAAAAGAGCGTGTCTTACGCTTACCTGTGCATGTTCCCACACGTACATTTACCCTTGGGTTTCAAAACCCCAAAGTTCGAAAAATATGACGGGCATGGGGATCCCATAGCCCACCTCATAAGGTACTGCAACCAACTGCGGGGAGCGGGCGGAAAAGAAGAGCTACTCATGGCTTACTTTGGAGGGAGTTTGGTTGGCATTGCTTTTGAATGGTATATGGATCAGGATATATCTTGCTGGCATATCTAGGACAACCTGGCTCGGGACTTTGTCAGGAAGTTTCAATATAACATCGACATTGCCCCTTATATGAATTCATTGTCAAATCTAAAGAAGAAGTCCTCGCAGAGCTTCCGAGAGTATGCTGTCAAATAGCGCGAACAAGCGGCTAGAGTCAAACCTCCAATGGATGAAACAGAGATGGTCAGTGTCTTCCTTCAAGCCCAAGAGGCTGATTATTATCAAAACATGATGACTGGGATGGGTAAGCCATTTACCGAAGCCATCAAAATCGGTGAAATAGTTGAAATGGGTTGAAAACAGGGTGAATCTTGAGTCAGTCTGCTATAAGGGATACCTCCCAAGCAATCCAAGGCGAGTCTAGAGGAGTAGCAAACCGGAAGAAAAAGGAAAAAACAACAATGGAAACTTCAAGTGCAAGAAAACCCCGTCCACCCAGACCTCTTTTCTCTGAAAGAACCCCGCAACATTACTATCCCCACCAAGATGTGGCTTATGCTATGGTTCCTTAGCCATACGCAGTGATGAACGCCCAAACCTACGTTACGCCAAAACAATAATTTAATCAAAACCAAGCTCCATTTCCCAGAAATCAACCTCCTCATCAAGCTCACTATAATCCTCGACCTCCACAGAACAACTTTCGTGCCCAGGAACCACCCAAGATACCAAACTTCACACCCATCAGTGAGTCTTATTCCAGCTTGTTCTCCAAACTTGTTCATATGGGTTTGTTGCAGCCTGTACCCCAAACCAGGCAGAACCCAACATCTCCCTCTTACAGAGCTGGTGCTCGATGTGCCTACCATTCGGGGCAGAAGGGCATGATACAGATGACTGTTGGACCCTAAAGAGGGCTGTGGAAAATCTGATAGAACAAAAGAGAATAGTGCTAAAGGACGAAGACGTTCCTAATATAACCAACAATCCATTACCGGCTCATAACAACGGGCTGGTTATTGGAATGATCTGTGAAGATAAAGAATTTAATCCAGCTCTAAAAGCCATCATTGCCATAGCCGATATGGAAAAGAAGCCAAAAGCTATCATAAGACAAGACAAGGGGGATAAAAAGAGCAAACCTACCCCCCAGAATACAGAAAAGAAAGTGGAAGCTGAAGCTAGGATAGTGCCCTCCAAAGATGTCGTTCTCTATGTTCCTCAAGGCCATAAGAAAGAACAGATGTCATTGAGTCCTCCTAGAAGGTTTGAGCTAAACAACGGAGCTAAATGTATGTGCCCAAAGGGACCTACGTGGTGCAGGGGCCGATAATTCCACCAAGGCTGAATGAGCCCGTGGTTATTGACCACGCACTGCAAAGGCCCATGACGGATCCCCTACCGTTCTGTGGAACTATAACAAAGCGGTAGTAACTTACAAAGGCAAAGAGATCTCGGGAGAAGTTAAGGAAAATAACCCAGCTGAGAAGTACCTCAAACTGGAGAAAGTGAATAATGCCACAAATAAGCATTTCCCACCTAAGAAGCCAGTGAGTGCTGAAAAAGCAGAAACGTTCTTCAAGAAAATGAAAATGGCAGACTATGAGATAATCGACCAGCTCTGAAAGTCTCCTGCCCAAGTCTCCTTGTTGTCTTTGCTAATGAATTCAACTGAACATCAAAAAGTGTTAACCAAAACTCTTAATGAAGCATACGTGCCCATTGAAACAACTGTAGAACGGTTGGAGAGGATGGCAGAAAAGTTTTTTGCAGTCAATCAAATCTCTTTCAGCAAGAATGATTTGCCCCCGAAAAGGGCTGCATACAACAAAGCTCTTCACCTGACAGTTAAATGCGAAGGGTATTATGTGAAAAGGGTCATGCTAGATGGTAGTTCTGGGGTAGATATTTGCCCTCTCTCAACTCTGCAATGCATGGAAATTGGTACTGAGAGAATCAGACCCAACAACGTCTGTGTGCGTGCTTTTGATGGCATAAAGAGAGATACAATAGGCGAGATTGATTTGATTCTGACTATTGGCCTGGTCGACTTCGAGGTGACCTTTCAGGTCTGGGACATGGATACTTTCTATAATTTCCTCTTGGGAAGGTCGTGGATTCACGTAGCAGGGGCTGTACCTCCTACTCTCCACCAGATGGTGAAATTCAAACATGAAGATCAGGAGATTGTAGTTCACAGGGAAGATAAGCAATCGATTTATCGGGACCCGTCAGTCCCTTGTCTTGAAGCTAGAGAAGGAAGTGAACATATAGTCTATCAGGATTTTGAGATTGTGGTCGTGGACCAATGTGAAGAAGGAGACCCTTGACCTCAACCCTTTCTTTCAAATGCATCAATTATGGTGGCCAAAGAAATGATCAGACATGGTTACAAACTCGGGAAGGTGCTCGGGAAGTCATTGCAAGGAATTGTCGAACCTATCACTCTGGCTGCTAGTGAGAAGTTCTTTAGGGTGGGTTTCCATCCCACATCAGCTGATGGAAAATGGGCGGATGAAAGAAAGAACAATGGTCGGGTTCTGCCTCAACCGATTCCGTATCTTTATAGGACATTTGTCAAGCCTAAGTACAATGAGGAAGAGGAGGATGAGGCCTTTACGACCGAGGAAATTGAAGAAATATGTGGGGCTATGAGGCAGATGCTGTATGAAACCCACATGGTCCAACCAGCGGAAGGCTCAAGCACCGCTAAGGTGCTATACATGGGACCCAATGCCAAACTGCAAAATTGGAAGGCTACTCCATTCCCAATCAGGCGGGAATCCTGGTAGTCCAGTCCTGCCACTTTTTCTGCATCACAAGTTATTTCAAGGTGTAACTCGGATGTTTTCTTTAGTTTCCTGTCTTTAATTCCCGATGTAAACCCTGTTATCTTCAAATTCCAAGAAATGATATCAATATTTCATCGTTCATCTTTCTTTATTCTTTCTGATTTTTGTTATTTTTCTCTTTTATTTTTTCTTTCAGTTCTAATAATGTGGCTTTAAATAACATGACATGCTTGCGGACTTCATGCCTAGATTCAAACACGATGTCTAACTGTGAAATAATGAACCAAGAACCGAAATATGATGAAGAAGAGGCTTTTAGGGAAATAAATCGAGAATTGGAACAATTTGAGAATAGACCTAAGCTGAACTTAAATGATACTGAGCCGGCTAATTTGGGTAGTGCTGAAGAAATCAGGGAAACCAAGATAAGCATTCACACAGAAGAAAAAACTCGGGACGCATTGATCCAACTTTTGTTTGAGTTCAAAGATGTGTTTGCTTGGTCATACGATGACATGCCAGGACTAAATGTTGATTTGGTGGTTCATAAGTTGCCAACTTACCCCGATTGTCCCCCTGTCCAGCAAAAGCAAAGAAAGTTTAAAATCGATATCAGTGACAAGATTAAAGAAGAGGTCATAAAACAGTTGAAAGCGGGGGTGATCCGAGTGGTTCGATACACCACATGGTTAGCCAATGTAGTTCCAGTGCCAAAGAAAGACGGGAAAACCCGAGTGTGTGTGGATTACATAGATCTGAACAAAGCAAGTCCTAAGAATAATTTCCCTTTGCCGAACATCAGCATCCTTGTTGATAACTGTGCCAAGCATGAGATACAGTCCTTCGTGGATTGTTACACAGGATATCACCAGGTGTTGATGGATGAAGTTGATGGAGAAAAGACAGCTTTTACCACACCCTGGGGCATGTACTGTTATAGGGTCATGCCTTTTGGTTTGAAGAATGCCGGGGCAACCTACATGAGGGCCATGACAGCCATTTTTCATGATATGATGCACCAAGAGATAGAGGTGTATGTGGATGACGTGATCATCAAGTCCAGGACCCAGTATGACCATGTTTGGGATTTGGGAAAATTCTTTGAGCGGGTGCGTAAATATGATCTGAAGCTAAACCCAGCCAAATGTGCATTTGGGGTTCCATCTGGCAAACTTTTGGGATTCATAGTCAGTCGAAGAGGCATCGAGTTAGACCCAACAAAGATAAAGTCCATTCGAGATTTGCCTCCTCCAAGAACCAAGAAAGATGTTATGAGCTTGCTGGGAAGATTGAACTACATCAGCTGATTCATTTCCTAGTTGACGTCTACATGTGAACCCATCTTTAAGCTGCTAAAGAAAGATGCAGCAGTTAAATGGACAGACGAGTGCCAGCAAGCTTTTGAGAAAATCAAAGAATACCTGTCGAACCCGCCAGTCTTGGTTCCACCTGAACCGGGAAGGCCCCTGTTATTGTATTTGACAGTCTTGGAGAATTTTCTTGGATGTGTCCTCGGGAAACATGATGTGACCGGGAGGAAAGAACAAGCAATCTACTATTTGAGCAAAAAATTCACAAGTTACGAAGCTAAATATACCTTGTTGGAAATGACTTGCTGCGGTCTGACTTGGGTTTCTTAGAAGCTGAGGCATTACTTGTTGGCCTACACCACCTATCTCATCACCAGGTTGGATCCTTTAAAGTACATATTTCAGAAATCAATGCCCACGGGAAGGTTAGCAAAGTGGCAGATCCTGCTCACTGAATTTGACATAGTCTATGTCACCCGCACGGCAATGAAAGCCTAGGCTTTAGCGGATCATTTGGCTGAAAACCCGGTTGATGATGAATACCAGCCTTTGAGCACCTACTTCCTGGATGAAGAGGTAAACTCAGTTGAGGCAATATCCGAAGATACCAATGCTTGGAAAATATTCTTTGATGGAGCGGTAAACACGAAAGGGGTTGGAATCGGGGCAATCTTGATCTCACCCACTAGTCAGCATTATCCAGCAACGGCCCGACTTTGGTTTTTCTGCACAAACAACCCCGCCGAGTATGAAGCCTGTATTATGGGTATGAACATGGCAATTGACCAAGATGTCGAAGAATTGTTAATCATGGGAGATTTAGATCTGATTATCTGACAAGCCCAAGGAGAATGTGAGACTCGAGATGTCAAACTTATTCCCTACAGACAACATGTGGAAGATCTTGGCAAGCGATTCAAGTCAATAGAGTTCACGTACATCCCTTGTTGTCACAATGAACTAGCTGATGCACTTGCTACTTTGGCCTCGATGCTGCCATACCCAGGCAATGCCCACATTGATCCCTTGGAAATCCAAATCCGGGTAAGGCATGGTTACTGTAATACGGTTGAGGTAGAACCAAATATTCAGCCATGGTATCATGACATCAAAAAAATTCTGAAAACTAAAGAATACCCCGAGCAAGCCAGTGGAGACCAAAAGAGAAACATTAGACGACACACAAGTGGTTTCTTCGCGGTGATGTCTTGTACAAAAGGACTCCGAATCTCAACTTGTTAAGATATGTTGACAACGAAGAGGCCGGAAGGATCATGTATGAAGTGCACGCAGGAGTGTGTGGACCCCACATGAATGGGTATGTTTTGGCAAAGAAAATCCTTCGAGCGGGTTATTACTGGATGACTATGGAAAAAGACTGCTTCAGCTTCGTCCGGAAATGTCATCAATGTCAGGTGCACGGTTATTTGATTCATGCACCGCCTATAAAATTGCATCCCATGTCATTACGTTGGCCATTTGTTTCTTGGGACATGAACTTCATTGGGCCGATTGATCCGAAAGATTCGAATAGACATAGATTCATATTAATCGCTATCGACTACTTCACAAAGTGGGTCGAAACAATTACTCTCAAATCTGTCACCAAGAAAGCTGTAGTAGACTTCGTGCATTCCAACCTCATCTGTCGTTTTGGTATTCCTGCAACTATCATTACAGATAATGCTACAAATTTGAATAGTCATTTGATGAGGGAGATATATGAACAATTCAAGATAACGCATCAGAACTCTACTCCTTATCGAACCAAAGCCAATGGTGTCGTCGAAGTAGTAAACAAGAACATCAAAATTATTTTGAGAAAGATGATTCAAAGTTCCAGGAAATGGCATGAAAAGTTGCCTTTTGCATTGTTGGGGTACCATACTACTATGCGTACATCGGTCGGAGCGACCCCGTACCTTTTGGTTTATGGCACTGAAGCCGTAATACCCGTAGAGGTTGAAATCTCTTCTCTCCAAATTATTGTTGAAGCTGAAATTAAAGACAGTGAACGGGTCAAAATCCATCTGGAACAGTTAACCCAGATCAATGAAAGTGAATGGCTGCAGTCTGCCACAGACAGTTGTATCAACAAAGAATGGCCCGTGCCTACAACAAGAAAGTGCGTCCTAGAAACTTTGAAGTGGGGCAACTCGTTTTAAGGCGTATTCTTCCCTATCATCAGGAAGCAAAAGGAAAGTTTGCTCCCAACTGGAAAGGTCCATACATTATCAGAAAATTGTTGCCAAAAGGGGCATTGTATCTGGGAGACATTGAAGGGAATGACCCTGAAACAGTTGTGAATGTAGATGCAGTCAAAAGGTATTATGTCTAATCCTTCTGCAGCAATAGCATTATCCGATTAAGATGACGAAGGCTTTCATTCTCGCTACCCCAAACACTCCAATATTTTGCTAACCATTTGAGCCAGTTACCTTTCTTTCATTACCCTCTTTGGAACCCGAAGACGCTTGTAACAAAAAAAATGAATGAAAAAAATGAAATGATGAAAAAAAAACAGAAAAACAAAAGAAAATCAAAAACAAAGTTTCCTGAACTACGTTCGACTTGATTCCAAAAAGATACGTAGGCAGCCTCTCTCCGGGGTTCAGTCACACCAAAACAAAAATCCAAAGTCCCCCCAAAAAAAAGTGAAACTGGGGCAGAAGTTATATTGGTTCAGCGATAATCCCGCCTGAATGGTTCCAAAGTTGTAATTCGATCCGAATTCTTTTTACCCAAACCGTGTTCAAGTCCTTCCGATCAATCGGCAAAAGGTGTTCAAAATCGGACAATACAGCTGTTTAGATATGATGCGATCAAAATGAGAGAGTCTTATTGGTGAAAACCCACGGGCACCATAAGTCGATGGTGAGTAGAAAAACTGAAAATGAGAGTCTTGTTAGTGAAAACTCGTAAAGAGCACTATAAGGCGACGGTGAGAAGAGAAATGAGAGAGGTCGATTGGCAAAAACCCTCAAAGGGCGTCGTTGATCGAAAAGAAGAAACCACTCACCACCATTGGTATTGAAAGAGTCCTGGCAAGGTTTCTCGGTTTTAAAGCACGGGTCGCAATGGGTTTATGAGAAGTTGGATGGTTGTGCAGATCGGGTATCCAGTCCAAGAACCATGTCATGTCTATTGAAGTGTACATGCACCCTAGATCCTTCTTTCCTCCCTGAAAGGGACCCTTCTCCTTAAATTCATTTTCTTGTCCTTTGTTTGCTTTTCCTTGAATCCCTTTCGGTCTAATTCTGTTCCGAAACTAATACAAAGAAAAGGTGGCAAGATTAGTTTTACAGGGTTTTGCTTAATAAAAGCCAAGTCCAAAGAAAATTACCCAGCCTCAGCAGATGCATCAAGTCGATCCCAACTGGCCATGATGGCTGATGCTCTGAAATCAGAGTTATTGAAAATGAAAAGAAATACAAAGTCAAAAGCCCCTAGAGGCAAAATAAGGTGGGAGGGCTAAAAGCCTCACAAAGTTGAACCATCATCTGGAAAGTTTGGGAAGTTGAGTTCCTCGGTTTTAGGAGAGAGATCAATCTTCAAAAAAGTCAGCAAGCAGCAGAGGTTCTCACCAAAAGAGTTGGGCCGAGATCAAGTGATCAAAACAATGAAGGCCACAAAACCAACCACCGTTTCAAACTAACAATTGTTCTTTGTTTGAAAAATTGAAACAAGTGCAATCCAAAGCAACCGTGCAAGAAGAAGGTGCAACCAAAAGGAAAAAGAAATGCGCAAGTGTTAGAAACAGTTTTGCAGCAACAATCCATAAAAAGGTAAGTCCCCTCCAAATATTTTCCCATATTTACTCATTCCATAAAAAAAAAAGGAAAACAAAATGAAAAAAAGAAAATAAGAAGAAAATTCAAAAAAATAGTAGCTTAGGATCCCTAATCCCAATCGTATACGCTTTTCCAACATAGTGTCTCCAACCCCTAGTTGAGATTTTTTTAGACATAGGGTCTCCATTCCTTAGTCGCCTTTTTGCCATCATTAGGGCTCCAATCCCTAAGTTGAGATTTTAGACATAGGGCCCCCATACGCTAGTCGCCTTTTGCCAACATTAGGGCTCCAATTCCTAAGTTGAGATTTTTAGACATAAGGCCTCCATTCCCTAGTCGCCTTTTTACCAACATTAGGGCTCCAATCCCTAAGTTGAGATTTTAGACATAGGGCCCCCATTCCCTAGTCGCCTTTTGCCAACATTAGGGCTCTAATCCCTAAGTTGAGATTTTAGACATAGGGCCCCCATTTCCTAGTCGCCTTTTGCCAACATTAGGACTCCAATCCCTAAGTTGAGATTTTTAGACATAGGGCCTCCATTCCCTAGTTGCATTTTTGCCAACATTAGGGCTCCAATCCCTCAGTTGAGATTATAGACATAGGGACCCCATTCCGTAGTCGCCTTTTTGCCAACATTAGGGCTCCAATCCCTGAGTTGAGATTTTTAGACATAGGGCCTCTATTCCCTAGTCGCCTTTTGCCAACATTAGGGCTCCAATCCCTAAGTTGAGATTTTTAGACATAGGGCCTCCATTCCCTAGTCGCCTTTTTGCCAACATTAGGGCTCCAATCCCTAAGTTGAGATTTTTAGACATAGGGCCTCCATTCCCTAGTCGCCTTTTTGCCAACATTAGGGCTCCAATCTCTGAGTTGAGATTTTTAGACATAGGGCCTCCATTCCCTAGTCGCCTTTTGCCAACATTAGGGCTTCAATCCCTAGGTTGAGATTTTTAGACATAGGGCCTACATTCCTTAGTCGCCTTTTTGCTAAGAGCTCCAATCCCTAAGTTGAAATTTTAGACATAGGGCCCCCATTCCCTAGTCTCCTTTTGCCAACATTAGGGCTCCAATCCCTGAGTTGAGATTTTTAGACATAGGGCCTCTATTCCCTAGTCGCCTTTTGCCAACATTAGGGCTCTAATCCCTGAGTTGAGATTTTAGACATAGGGCCTCCATTCACTAATATCCTTTTTTGCCAACATTAGGGCTCCAATCCCTGAGTTGAGATTTTTAGACATAGGGCCTCCATTCCCTAGTCGCCTTTTTGCCAACATAGGGCCTCCATTCCCTAGTTGAGATTTTAGACATAGGGCTTCCATTCCCTAGTCGCCTTTTGCCAAAATAGGGCTCCATTTCCTAGTTGAGATTTTAGATATAGGGCTCCATTCCCTAATCTCTTCTTCCTAAAGACACACAATCCTTATTTTATCGCTTTAAAAAAAAGGTTTAGATTTTAGTTACAAATAACTCATGAAATTTTCCTAGTGAAAACTGGGGCAGAAAATTTCGTTCGTTTGTTTTGGTGTCTGAGCAGGTCTGACATCGAGGCACAGGATTCAAGATGACCAAAAGAATGAGTCTCAATACAGAATAAAGAAAAGAAGAAAAAGAACAAAAGAAGTGAATTCAAAATGCTGAAGCGAAGAAAGATGCAGACTGCTCAAGATATGATTGAAGTCATAAGCTTCGCATGTCTCACCTTGATCCAAAGCTGAAGAAAGAACCAACACCTACAGCTAACGAGCATCAAGATTCACATCAGAGTCTGCAGCAAGAACCAGTCAAGACTCAAGATCAAGCCTCAAGAGATTTATAGATAGGAATCTTGTAACTTGTAGTTGATAGGCTTAGCTAGTTAGTTTTTGTTTTTCATTTTGGTGTAATAAGGAGTTCAGCAAGCATTAACAGCAGCGATAACAGTGAAATCACAGCTTCCCGGTAGTCCCAGCTACGAAAACTTCCAAAACTACACTGACATGATTCCTTTATAGCCAAGGATATGTAGGCAACCTTGGAAACAAGGTTCGGTCAGACTCTTTTCAAAAAAATGCTTCCCATGGAGTTTCAGATAGGCAAAAATCTCTCGTAACTGCTCATTTTATCTTTGCCCGAAAACCCTTCGTGTCTCCGAGCAAAGAGAGGCAGCTGTGAGCACATGATTTTTGCCTCAGATGAATAACTCCTACAGAATTCCAAAAATTATATTTTTTCTTTTAATTATTTGTTAATTTAGGAATTATTGTAGAATTTTCCTGATTGTTTGCATTTCCGTGTGCATGTTTAATCTTGTTTAAATCATAAAAATACAAAAATACATTTCATTTGCATTTAGGATTTAATTTTATATTTTTAGATTAATTAGTAATTTAGTGTTTTACAAAAATAAAAAATCACAGAAAAACGACTTATTTTTGCATTTTTAATTTTTAGTTTCGAATTTTGGTAGTTTTCTTTCAATTTGGTATTTAATTAGTTGTGTTAATTATTAGTTAGAGTTAATTAATATTTTTGATGGTTTAATTTAGTTTTAATAATTAATTTTTATTTTTATTTTTAATTTGAAAAAAAAAAGAAAAGGAAAAGAATTTTGAATTTGAAAAAGAAAGGGAAAAAGGACAAAAATAATGAGAGAATCTGATTTTTGGGTCATTTTAATTGAAATTCCTCAGGCCCAAATGATTATGCCCCATTACCCATTCCAAAATAAGCCCAAGCTCGTGTCCAACCCGGTCAGCTCCTTTTTGACACCCAAACGACGTAGTTTAGAGTTCTTTAGTTTTAATCCAATCTCAACCATTCATTCATCAGATCCAACGGCTTAAACTATTCCTCCCATTTTAATTAATATGTCCGAAATCCATCAGTTAAACCTAGTCCAAACAACTCCCCATCTACTTCTCTCATCTCCCTTATCAGAGAGTTCCTTAACCTAACGTCGCCCTTGAGCGATCCGCCATTTTTACCGGCGAGACAGCTTCCAGTCACTACCAAACTTCAACCCCATAATCCCCATAGTCCCTTAAACACTAAACCACAACCAATTTCCCCTAAATCCTTTCCACTTCTCCTTAATTTCAGATCTTAAAACGGAACCCTAGACTTGTGCCTGCCTTCGATTCTTCATTTAAAAGGTCTGGCTCTGTTATTCTCTAAAGTTTCGAAGATGATTTTGGGCCATAATGAGTGCTAGACGTTTGTTCTCACAAGAACAAACCGACTAACACTCCTTGTTCGCCTCAAATCGGAGAGCATTGGAAGTCCGTTCAAGCCCTTTTACTGTTTGACTATTTTTGGTATTTCTGTGCCTCTCATCATTTTTGTGTTGTCTTTCTCATGTTCTTCTTCTTCTGTCTTCTTCCCCTTTTTATCTCCTATCTTTTTTGTCCATTTTTGTATGCATTTCAAGTTGCATATTGTCTGTTTCTTCTTATTTCTTTATTCTTCTTTTGTTAGTTCTAATCGATCCATGTTGCATGTTTAAGATTTAAGTCATATTAGTAATTATCAACATAATAGTGTAATTAACATTTTATTCTTTAGTAATTTTTTTTTTCGATTTCAGTTTATGCTTGTTGTTATTTGAATTTCTTCTTTTGTTCTGCTCTGTTCGTTCTTCTTTTGATGCCGACAATGGTAGAGCCTCTAGGCTTGCCTATTTGGCCTATGATTTTTTGGGTTACAATTTGGGCTTCAAGGGTTCAGGAGCCCAAAGGCCATAGAACCAGCTAGTACAGTAGCTCAAGACCTTTGGGTCATTTGTCTGTTTGGTAGGTTGAAGTAATTTTCACAGGTTTAAGAGTTAGTTTAGGAATTGTAGGTGGTAGAATTTCTTGTAACTGAATAGGGGAAGCTTCCTAGAAGCTGGGATTGGGACTTATATGAAAAACTGATTTTTAAGCTAGGGATTAAACAACAAAAAGGAAAATTAAAAAAGGATAAAAGTGCAAAACTAATTCCTTTGTATGCTACCCTAAAAGCTTGCCTATAAAGGCACTCTTTCTTCATTAACAAGTAAGAGGAGGAGAGAGTAAAAAAGACTAAAAAGGAAACGGCTGGATTTGGAAAACGCTGAAGAACAACGCTGAATTTTCTGCATTTCTTTGTTCAATTTGGTTTTGGTTTGGGTTTCAAACTCCTGAATTTAGAACCCTTTAGAAGATCTCTAAGTCATTTGGAAATCGAAGAATGGTTTGAAAGCTGGTTTTTTGCTGTTTGGTTTGGGCTGAAATCATTGCTGTTTGGTTCCATTTTTACTAGGTTACTGCTGCTACTCCTTCTTAACTTCAGACTTTTCTTTGTTCATTTGCTGTAATTAGGTACACATTTTGGACCTTTTGTCAATGTGGGAAATCTGAACTTGAAGCTCTTTTGAAGATGTAGCTCTTGATTTAACTGAATACATATGCATCAGTTTGTGCTTCATTATGTCTTTTCTCTGTATTCAGCGATATTATGACTATTTAAATATGTATTGAGTATGTCTTTATATCTTAAATTTTGTCAGTTAGTTTCATTTGGTTTGATTATTCGTTGTCTTGCGTTGAGGGTAAAACTGTTATAAGATAGTTCTTGTGGAGATGAAAAGCTCGTTGTATTAGAATGTTGCTCTTACTTGCTCGAGCTGTCAAGTGAGTTGAGACTACAGTTAATTGATCTATGGTTTTTCATCTCAATTAGAGATTGGTTTGGGCATCTAAACAGATTCAATATGTAATGTTGCAATTTTGATGTTTGATTTGAATAGCTTAAGGTTCTAAAGCAAACTCACTAAATGTGTTTGTATCCAGGAAGTTTAGGCAATAATTCTGATTTTTCAAAAATGCAAAAAGGGGTTATGTGTTCTTGAGCAGGAAATGTCTTGGGTTATAATGTAGATTTGGCTTATTTGAAATCTCTTATTAAAATCAGTGCATATTTGTTTCCCTCTCAAGGATTGGAATTGGACAGGCTTAAGTCAGTATTAACTTCTAAAATTGTTCTGAAATGGTTTGGCCTTTAATGAAATATGAGTTCATGATGAAAGCATTTTTGTATGAGTTGTTGTCACATTAGGAAGGGTAATTTCATTATGGAATGTATGTTGGCATCAAGGTGTGTTTCGCATTTGTCAAAGAGCATCATTATCTGTTTTAGATCTTTTGTTTTAAAGCTATTGGGTTATTGTCATTTGACCCAGTTGTGCTGAACTTCCCTTCTCGGAAGGCATGTCTTTAATCTAGGCTTCATGATAGGCCCAGTTGCATTCTCATGCCTGTTCAGGCTATTAACACTTGGTCGTTAGGCCAATAGTCAGCTTAGACTCCTTCAATAATCAAACGTGGGTTCTGTTACTACTAGTTCCATGGCTATTAAAATAAGCTTGGTTTGAAAGTGAATCAGAAGTTCCACTAGTCTTTTAATAAATTGACTAGATTCTTAAAGTAGATTTGAGGTGTGCCATATTAAGTAAGATATAGTTATGGCCATCAAAAGATTTAGTTTGAATTTCCTTTAAAAAAGGAATCGAGGGGTGTCGGGCCAAATAAAATCTCAAAACACATGGCCCTCACTTAATTAATGTTAATCCTTAGAAATAGAGGCGTGCCATTTAGTTGAAATTTCCATGGCCCTCGCAAATTTGAAAGTGCGTAGTTGCTTTAGGCGCATAACTTAAATTACTTTCCTAAATTCGGGTGTGCATTTCATGTGACCCAAATCCAAATCTCAACAATGTTAAATAAAATGTGTCATGGACCGCGGGTGCATTTCATGTGGCGTGGTTCAAAAATGTGTTTTAGATAACGTTGAATTTTCCTAAAATTAATTAAAAGCGGTTAATAAGTTAAAATTATATCACAGGCTAAAATATGTATTTAAAATCAGATAATAGACCAATTATAATAGTTTAAGTGACAGTGCTAGAACAACGGAATCCAGGAATGCCTAACACCTTCTCCCGGGTTAACAAAATTCCTTATTCAGAATTTCTGGTTCGCAGACTTCAAAAGGAAAGTCGAATTTTCCTCGATTTAGGATTCAAAATAAATCGGTGACTTGGGACACTGAAATAAACTATTCCAAGTGGCGACTCTGAAAAATAAACAAAATAATCCCATTTTGAATAATGTCACTTTAATTGGAAAAACTCCCTTATATCCCCCTCGGGGTGGTGAAAAGGAGGTGCGACAGGAAATAAGATCGAAGATTTGATGATGCTAAAACAAAGGAAGTCCAGAATTAATGATGCTAAATCAAAGGAAGTCAAGCCATTAAAAAGGAAACCAAATCAGTCCCCCCATCTCAGTCTCAATCAAAGGACATCGAGGCTGTCTAACAAAGGAAATATATCAAGTGCAGCTCGAGAATATCAACCCTCTCTTAAGGACTATATTAGAAGATTGACCAACCAAATCGAAGCCTCAAATCACTCCATGACGTGAGGACATGAAACAGGAAGGGCATAAACAAATCCAACTCATCTAAAGTGCAGGATTCGGAGGCACCCCTTGGGTAAAATCTCTTAGAGGATTCAGTGCCTCAATCAAGATCAATCTGCAACGGCTCTGAAACTCTCCTTTAAGAAGACTTCCAATCTCAATAAGAATACTTAAGCAACTACAAACACTATCTTCTAAGTCTCTCTATTTCTTAGCACAATCACTGTATTCTTGAGTTTACAAGTGTCACAAGAAAAAGGAAGAGTTAGAACAAAAGAGAGTTGTGTCAACATCCAGAACTTACTAGTAATCATCGTTGGTGGTGAACGAACTAAAACCATCACTGATGTAATTATTTATCAAGATCTAAGGGAACCCTTGTGGCCCAGGGAACTGGACGTAAGTACCACACCGGTACCGAACCAATATAAAAACTGATGTGTCTTGTTTAGCTTTCAATTTGTCTGGTTCATCTATACTTTACTTATTTGCTACGTGAAACCTAGTCGACTAAACGTTTCATTAGTCAACCAATTTTTAATAGACCACAATTCAACCCCCCCTCTCCCGTACTTTCAAAAGTTGTCAGTACATGTTCTATCTTTCATTTGCCAAGTACACCCTTATATGTTTTTAATTTTTAATTGCAATTACTTGTTGAATACATGCTTTGTCTGTCAAATGTCATCATTGTTAATTGATTCTCGAAAATAGAACAACTAGGGGACCTTTGTAGTAGTGTAAGCCCATTAGGGGACATTAAGAATATTCCGCTGATTATTACTTTTATTTTGTTTCTTACAATTCGGAAGGGTTCCTCTCTAATATATAAGGGGGACAAAAAACCTTGGAAGGGTCAGTGGATACTCTAGGAAACTTACTAATCTTGAATGAAAAGAAACTTTGCAACTCTCTTCTCTTTACCTATTATTATCTAGAGATTATTATCTTCAACTATGATTTACCCCTTCATCTTTGATTTATTTGTTCAAAAAGGTTTTAACATCTTTTGAGTCAAACAATTTGGCGCCGTTTGTGGGGATTTCTATAGCTGAAATCATAGTTCTCATCTAGATTTCTGAAAGCGATAATTACTTTTCTTCAAACCTCATAAAGAACAACAAGGGCGGGAAAGCAAGCGAGGCTAAGGGCGGTAGCAGATGTCTCGAATAATATCCTGAACTCCCTCAATGAAGCCGGCAGAGAAGACAATGAGAATACAATACCAAGCTCTACACCGGTGGGAGAGATCTAACCTCTTCCGCACGGGGATCTAACGATCTTGACGAAAGGGGAGTCTTGGCATCCACAGTAGGGGAAGCACCACTAGTAGTCAAAAGGCTACTAGAAAAATGGTTAACGAGTGCTTTGAGCAACATGCTCAAGAAACCCACTCAAGGAGATGTCGAAGACATGCCACCTACAGAAATCGCAGCTACCGCCCGATGAGTCGAGCCTACACGAGCAGATAACACCTGCACTGTTACTAATGCAGGTGATGATACACTTATGGCCATCCTAAAGAAAATGGAAGAGATGGAAAATAAGAACAAAACTCCGCGACCAGATGAAGGAACATCAGGAGAGGGTCAACAAAATACCAGGCGCTCCGAAGCTATTACCAAAACACGATGTGGGCCGATTTGTCGAACAACCATACAACGAAGGGGCTGCTCCCCATCCTATTCCAAAGACCTTTAAAATACCGCCATACTTGAGAATATATGACAAAACCACGGACCCAAAGGATCACATAATCCATTATGTCACTGTAGTAAAGGGCAATGATCTATCAAAAGAACAGGTACCGTCTGTGCTGCTAAAAAAGTTCGTTGAGACTTTGACAAGGGGAGCATTGACATGGTACTCCCAACTACCAGCACAATCGATATCGACGTTCAAAGAGATGGTATATAAGTTTGCCACCGCTCACGCAGGAGCGAAGAAGGCCGAGTCTAGGGTCAATGATATCTTCGTCATCAGGCAAACGACGGGCGAGGGACTTTGAGATTTCCTGGCCCAATTCAACAGAGTAAGGATGAGTCTACCAAACGTGTCAGAAGGGATGGCAGTAGCAACTTTTCAAAATGGGTTAAACAGGAACGGATCAAAGGCAACCAAAAAACTACTCAGTAGACTTATGAAGTACCCCCCTACCACATGGGAAAAGATCCACAACGCCTATTGCGCCGAGGTAAGGGCAGACGAGGATGACCTGAATGGCCCGCTTCAGCGATTAACTTCAGTCCAGATCGAGACAAGGAGAGATCGATGTAACGACGGGCAAAGGGATCAACCACCATGTTTCTATCGAGAAAGGCATCAACCCTATATCCGCACATCCAACCCACCCCCTCCGCGACATGCGGATGTCATGCCACGACACATTGTACCCCTCCGAAACGAAAGAGGTATGCCTCCACTACTATTTGCTCAGAATTTTTGTGTTTCCCTTTCAGAGATAGTGTATGCACTGGAGAAACTACACACGAAGGTGCAGTGGCCGCAAAAGATGAAATCGGATCCAAGAACCAGGAGGTCGAACGTCCTATGTGAATTCCACCAAAAAGAGGACACAATACCAAAGACTGCATAGGTCTGCGGCAAGAGGTAGTTAGGATGTTAAACCAGGGGTACTTGAAGGAACTTCTAAGCGATAAAGGAAGGGCAACTTCACTCGAGGGCGCGACCCACCTCAAGGACCTCCAAAGCCACCATCACCGGCTCGCACCATTCAAATGATCATTGGCAGTAGCGACAACACGGTAATCAACCATGTGAAGTTCACCACCACGCACAAACTCAAGTGGACGGTCGCCCACGAACAGTATGACGACCTCGAAGATAGTATTATCTTCGATAAGTCAGATACTGACGGTTTGTCTTTCCCTCACTATGACGCTTTGGGTATAACTTTATGCATTGCTGATACCGATGTAAAAAGAATCATAGTGGATGACGGAAGCGGTGCGTGTATTGTTCACCCGCGAGTCATCATGCAAATGAGGCTCGAGGATAAAATAATACCGTATTGTATAACACTAATGGGTTTTAATAATGTAGTAGAGCGTACATCTGGAGAAATAGTGCTACCTGTCCTGGCAGGAGGGGTTACCCTGGAAACGACATTCCACATCATGAACCAGGAAACCGCCTACAACGCCATCATAGGACAACCATGGATACACGACATGCGAGCCGTCCCCTCAAGCTTCTATCAAGTGATCAAATTTCCCACCCCATGGGGGATATTCAGCATCCGAGGCGAGCCACGTACCGCCCAAGAATGCTACCGGATCGCCCAAGATTGCACACACACCAAACAGCTAAAAGGAGAAAGTGCAAAAGCATAGCAATCAGCCATGTCGGGCACCAAACCCGACATACAAGTAGATACCATCAAAGATCCAAACATTATAGAAGCTTGCAAGGCAACCATAGAAGATCTCGATCCCGTCTAGTTAGATAACACCGACTGCACCAAAAAGGCTTACATTGGACAAAACCTCTTGGAGCCGAGTGAGTATCATGAGTTTTTAACTAACAACGCCAATTTGTATGCTTTTTCCCACTTAGATATGCCAAGAATCCCAAGGGAGATCGCCACACACAAGCTGAATGTTGATACTTTATCCACCGGTACGACAAATAAGGAGAAAGTTCAACATCGTGATCAATGAGGCGGTCAACGAGGAGGTTGATAAATTACTTGCCAATGGTTCCATCAGAGAATCGAAATACCCCCAATGGGTCGCCAATGTGGTCATGGTCAAAAAGAAGAACGAGAAATGGAAAATGTATGTTGACTTCACCGATTTAAGCAAAGCATGTCCGAAGGACTCTTTCCCGTTACCTCACATCGACCAACTTATCGATGCAACAGCAAGGCACGAACTGCTGAGCTTCTTGGACGCGTACTCCGGTTATAAAAAAATTCTAATGGCGGAAGAAGATCAAGAAAAGACCACTTTTATCACCCACTGAGGTATGTATTGCTATAAGGTGATGCCGTTTGGGCTTAAGAATGAAGGGGCCATGTATCAAAGATTAGTCACCAAAATGTTCAAAAGACAACTTGGAAAGACAATGGAGGTTTACATCGACGACATGCTAGTGAAGTCGGCAAAGAAAGAAGATCACATTGGTCATCTGAGTGAAGCCTTCGAAAAACTATGGCAATATGGGATGAAGCTGAATCCCGAAAAGTGCACCTTCAGTGTGACTTCTGGAAAGTTCCTTGGCATCCTAGTGTCACAAAGGGTAATTGAGGTCAACCCGGATCAAATTAGGGCCATCGATGCAATACCAGAGATACTGACCAGCAAAAAGCAGGTGCAGAAATTGACAGGACGAATAGCCACACTATCAAGGTTCATTTCACGAGCCTCGGACAGATGCCATAAATTCTTCAATGTACTGAGGAAAGACCATGGGTTATAATGGAAAGATGAACGCGTCGACGCCCTAAGAAAACTGAAAATGTATCTATCCTCACCACCACTACTCGTCAAAGTGGATCCAGGTAAATGCCTACTTGTGTATCTAGCAATTTCCGAAGTTACGGTAAGCGCGGTTTTAGTCAGGGAAAATAAAGGTACGCAATATCCGATTTACTATATCAGCAAAACTTTAATCGATACCGAGATGAGGTACCCCCACCTTGAAAAACTAGCTCTGGCATTGGTCGTAGCTTCACAGAGCTTAGACCGTACTTTCAATGTCACCCCATAAGAGTGGTGACAACCTTCCCCCTAAGGGGTATCCTATACAAACATGAACTATCGGGTAGATTAGCCAAATGGGCCATAGAACTAAGTGAGCATGATATAACATACCAACCACGAACTGCCATTAAGTCGCAGGTGCTCGCCGACTTCGTCGCTGATTTCAGCATGGAAATATTGCCTGAGGTAGAACAGGAAGCACTCCGCACTTCTACACACACCGACCTCTGGGTCCTCTACACCGACGGTGCCTCTAATGCCTTGGGATCGGGACTGGGACTCGTCCTCGAGGTCCCTATAGGTGAAGTAATTCGCCAGTCCATACGATGCCCCGAGATGACTAACAACGAGGCCGAGTATGAAGCTGTGATTGCAGGTTTGAACTTAGCCCTCAAATATGGCGCTCGACGACTCATCCTCCACTGTGACTCTCAACTCGTGGTGAATCAAGTCACCGAGACTTTCCAAATCAAAGACCAGAGACTACAAAGGTACCAGTTAGAAATCCACAAACTGCTACCAGAATTCGACGAATACCGCCTTGACCAAATACCCAGGGCACAGAATATTGAAGCAGATGGCCTCGCTAAACTAGATGGGGCCACCAAGAATATCAACAAGGAAAACGTGGTCACCCTCCTTCATTATGCAATAGACCACGTCGAGGTACATTCCATAAACTTAACTTGGTACTGTCATAGTCGCTTCACGGCCTATTTGCAGGATGGCATGCTCCCGCAAGATAAAAAAGAAGCCAAGAAACTCCGGGTACAGGCAGCCCGATACAGCCTAGTAAATGACGATCTTTATAAAAGAACATTCGGCGATCCCCTAGCCAAATGTCTTGGGCCACATCAAACAAGACGAGTACTGGAAGAAGTACACGAAGGGCACTGCGGCGCCCACATGGGAAACTGCCCCCTCGTTCGATGCCTCATCCGCGCCGGCTACTACTGGCATACCATGAAAAAAGAAGCCACAGACTATGTCCGAAAATGTGAGCAATGTCAAAAGTACGCCCCTATGATACATCAAGAAGGGGAACTCCTTCACTCCGTCACTTCGCCATGGCCATTCATAAAGTGGGGAATGGATATAGTTGGCTCTCTCCCAGCAAGATGAGGAAAGGTACGCTTCCTTTTGGTATTAACTGACTATTTTTATAAATGGGTGGAAGCAGGTGCATATACTCAGATACGTGAGCAGGAGGTCATTGCGTTCATATGGGAAAACATTATATGCCATTTTGGCATCCCCAAAGAAATTAGTTGCGACAACGGACCTCAGTTCGTCGGAAAAAGAACGACTGAGTTTTTCGAAAAATGGCACATCAAACGAATACTCTCCATGCCCTATCACCCTGCCGACAATGGTCAAGCCGAATCCTCCAACAAAGTAATACTGAATATATTGAAAAAGAAGCTTGGGTTATGGCTTGAACTACTACCGAAAGTGTTATGGGCATATCGTACTATGCAAAAAACTAGCACAGGAGAAACACCATATTCACTGGTCTACGGGACCGACGCAGTTATACCCATCGAGGTCGGGGAACCCAGTTTGAGATACTTCAACGAGAGTGGACCAGGTAATGATGAAATTAGGCTACAAGATCTGGATGAAGTCGAAGAATTAAGAGACATGGCCCACATAAGAATGGTAGCCCAGAAGCAGCAAGTAGAAAGAAATTACAATACGAAAGCCAAGGTGCGACCACTCAAAGTCAGAGACTATGTCCTTATAGCTAAAACATAAGCATCAAAATACCATAACGAGGGAAAATTGGGACAGACCATACAAAATCATAGCTGCAGCAAACAAAGGAGCGTTCCAATTAGAAACAATGGAGGGAAATATACTTCAAAACAGTTGGAACATCGCCCATCTCAAGTACTTTCACTTCTGAAAGAAGGCGTCACCTAAGTCGTACTCTTTTTCCCTCACTCGGGTTTTGTCCCAGTCAGGTTTTTCCGGGGAGGTTTTTAACGAGGCGGCAAGGGGGATGCCTCAAGGATCGAGGTGTTGTTCATTACCTCGACCCGTTGACATGGACTCCGGAATGAAGTAATGAAGGGACTGGATATAGATAGTCGAATCTCCATTGAATGTGCAGAATCGACATGTGGTTCTCACAAGAATTTAATTGAATCTCCATTGTATGTACAGAGCCAACATGTGACACAAGAATTTAATCAAATCTCTAGTATATGTGCATAGTCGACACGTCATATTTACAAGTATATAATTAAACCACCATTGCATAAACAAATTCATGTCTTTCTACGGGAATACGATCAAATCTCCAACAAAAAATGGCCAAGGCTATTGACGAAAATATAAGTTGGACCTCGTTCGAACCACGACGGGATTCTACTTCGACGACAGCTCGAAGCAACATCCAATGGCCAAGGCCATCGATAAAAATATAAGTTGGACGTCGTTCGAACCACGACGGGATTCTACTTCGACGACAGTTCGAAGCAACATCCTAATGGCCAAGGCCATCGATAAAAATATAAGTTCGACCTCATTTGAACCACGACGGGATTCTACTTCGACGGAGCTCGAAGCAACATCCCAATGGCCAAGGCCATCGACGAAAATATAAGTTCGACCTTGTTCAAACCACGACGAGATTCTACTTCGATAACAACTCGAAGCAACATCCCAATGGCCAAGGCCATTGACAAAAATATAAGTTCGACGTCGTTTGAACCACGACGGGATTCTACTTCGACGACAGCTCGAAGCAACATCCCAATGGCCAAGGCCATCGACGAAAATATAAGTTCGACCTCGTTCGAACTACGACGGGATTCTACTTCGACGACAGCTCGAAGAAACATCCGAATGGCTAAGGCCATCTGTAAGCACGTGATTTTTGCCCTATATGAGAATCACTCTCAAAAAATTCAAATAAAATGATTTTTCTTGGTGTGCAATTTTGTGAGATTTTGTGATATTTTTTGGATAATTATTTGTATTTGTCTGTGTTTGTTTATTTGTTAAATTAATAAAAAATACAAAATATGTCGCATTTTGCATGTAGGATTTAATTCTACAATTGTTAGTAATTAAATTTGTTTACAAAAATTAAAAATTAAAAAAATAGACATCTTTTGCATTTTTAGCATTTAATGTCCAAATGAACAATTTTATGCTTAATTATTACTTAATTGTGCGTTAATTGTTATTAGAAGTTAATCTGCGCTTTTATAACTTAATTTAGTTCTTAATAATAATTTAATTACTTTTATAATTTAGTTTTAGAAAAATAAAAGAAGAAAAAAGAACAAAAATACAAAGAAAAATCGGATTGGGCCACTTCTTCAATTTCAAACCACAGGCCCAAATAATTGCCCAACTTTCCCCATGACCCGGTCCACTTCAAACCGGGTCGACCCGGTCCGCTCCATTAACCCAACACCCCTTCTTCATTTTTGTACAACACAAAACAAAACCAAAAAAATAAAAAAATAAAAGGTGAATTATCACTATTAATAGTTTTATTTTTTGTTTTTTTTTATATATAAAAAATCCGAAAATATTTTATTTTATTTTATTTTTATTTTTATTTTTATTTTTTTATATAAATATATATATATATATATAATAATTTCGGGAATGATAAAAAAAAATAAGAAAAAGGGAAGTATTGAATAAAAAAATATAAAAGAAAAATAGGTGGAATTCTCTTCTTTTTTTTAAAAAAGTAAAAGAATGTAAAAAAAAATTAAAAAAATAAAAAGCTTTGTGGAAATTTTAAAAAAATTAAAAAGTAAAAGAAGGTTAGAATTTAAAAATAAATATAAAAGTATCTGAAAATTTAAAAAAATTTAAAGTAATTGAAAGTAGCATTTTTAAAATAAAAAGAAAAGATAGTGGTTTGTTTTTTAAAGAAAAGTTAAATAAAGTGAGATTCTCTTTTAAAAAAATAAAAAGTGGGATTTTAAATAAGATAAAGTAATTAAAGTTGTAATTTTAAAAATAAAAGTAAATAAAGGTGGGATTTCTTTTTCTAAAAAAATAAAAGCAATTTGTAAATGGGATTTCTTTTAATTTAAAAAATAATAAAATAATAAAAAACAAATCTGGAAATTTCGAAAATTTTGCTATAAATAGAAGAGAAAATTTAGGAAGAAGAGTGGAAAAAAGAGGAAAAACTAGATAGAGAGAAGAAGAAAAGAGGGGGGGGGGAGAGCAGTATACACTCGATATACACTCTAGATACACAAAATATACAAGGACATAATTCATTTTTGAGAGAGTAAAAAAGATAGAAACAAATTTTCTGAAATATTGAGAGCGGAAGAACGCCATAGAGAGTTCAAATCTAGAAATAAAAAAATAAAGAAAGATTTCCGCACTATTTGTCTTCTCCATTTTTACTAGTTTTCTCCATGTTGCTTGGCTGTGTGGGTTAACTGGACCAAAAATCCTAAACATGACCGAAAAGATGGCTTTTTATGCAAAGTCAGCTTTCCGACGTTCCTTTCGGGAACATTCGGCTATTTATGACAAAACAGCATCACCTAACTTATTTATGACTCTTTTTATCGTTTTTCAAATTAGAAAACTCAATATTGCAAACACGGCCTTTCAACGTCTCGGGGACGAAGATTTTTAAGGCTGTGTGGGTCAACTGGACCAAATCTTAAAAATGACCCAAAGGTGGCTGTTTATGCAAAGTCAGCCCTCCGGCGTCCCCTTCGGGAACATTCGGCTATGTCTTGATAAAGGTGAGATTTCTTTTTCTAAAAAAATAAAAGCAATTTGTAAATGGGATTTCTTTTAATTAAAAAAATAATAAAATGATAAAAAACAAATCTGAAAATTTCGAAAATTATGCTATAAATAGAAGAGAAAATTTAGGAAGAAGAATGGAAAAAAGAGGAAAAACTAGATAGAAAGAAGAAGAAAAGAGGGGGTGGAGAGAGCAGTATACACTCGATATACACTCTGGATACACAGAATATAAAAGGACAGAATTCATTTTTGAGAGAGTAAAAAAGATAGAAACAAATTTTCTGAAATATTGAGAGCGGAAGAACGTCATAGAGAGTACAAATCTAGAAAGTAAAAAATAAAGAGAGATTTCCGCACTATTTGTCTTCTCCGTTTTTACTAGTTTTCTCCATGTTGCTGGGATTTCTGGACTGAGGTGTTGAAGCTACTGTGTTGGGCTTTCTGCTGCTGTATGTTGCTGTGTTACATACTACTTTGCTGATCTTCTTCTTCTTGTACTGTCATTTCCAGGTACACATTTGTACACTCTCGGCTTGAAGCGAAATGAAATATTAATCAGGCTTTGTTCCTGTTGAATCCCTCCTGTTTAGATTTGTGTTTGAATATAATTTTCCTTTCTTTGTATAAAAATGTAGTCGATTAATTAATGAGTAATGGGCTTGCATATGTATAACTTCTTCATCTAATAATTTTAGTTTAAATTAATCAAATACTAGTTAATTTGTTTTTGATATTATGGTGTGTCAATCTCATGTTCCAGTATTATTGAATAATAGAATATAGAATTTGAAAAATGTCTTACCTCGAAAACTTGTTGGGGATAACACTGCTGAGGAATTATTTACTTACATGTTGGGGGATAAAATATTATCAGCTGGGGATAGCGCTGTTGAGGATAACACTGCTGGGGGATTCTGATTCCTTCAGAACTAGTGTTTCACTCTTCGGAAGGTTGTTGGGAATGATGCTGGCCTCTTGCTTTTTCTAAGCTCAAGTTTCATAATTTTCTGGGGAACGACTTCCTCCATTGAAACTTATTATGTTGGGGGCAACATTGGTTTAAAGACCACTTCCCTTGAGACTGGCGTTATCTTTATTCTTCCCCGAATGGGTACCTGACTTCCAGAAAATCTTCTAAATGGAAGGAAAATTTTCTGCCCCAGTTTGATAATATCCCTTGTGGCATGCATTTCTGGCCTCAATGCCATTTCCTTTACCTGCTTCAAATCAAACAGAATTTGTTAGTTTAAAACATGGTGGTTGGTTGTGATACTCCTGCTGGGATGGTTTTCCCTTTTTCCTTCCTTGCTCTGCGTTGCACAACTTGTTGGGGATGATATTATTTGCTGGGGATAATCCCTTTCTGCTGGGGATATCCCTCTTCTTTTGTGGCATAGCTCGGAAACTGGCATTTCCCCGACCTTTTAGTCTAGTATGAATTTCCCCAAATCATGCTCACTGCTCTCCTTGCTTTGTTCAACGGGCCTTGGCCTTGAGGTTTATAACCTTTGATTTCGGCAAGGGTATCCCTCTTGACACTCGTCACTCCTTTGTCAATTCCCTTTTGCTGGGGATATCTTTCTTGACATTGGCCTCGCGTTTGTTCCTTCCTGACTATACTATTTGGATGTACTAGTCAGATCTCATCTGGCATAATTGGAAAGCTGATGGCATATTTTGAATTCAGTTCTCACTTGTTCTGACCAAACAGACTCTACTAGGGAATTTTTCTATGAAAGGAGAAAGATAAAAGAAACAAAATAAAAGACAAAGGAAATGATGACTCTTTAACAAAAGAAACTATAAATAAAAATCTATCAAACGCAGATACCGACTCTATTGGTCATGACATGCACATGTGGCCTATCTTCTGCCGTCAATCGTCTTTCAAGACCGTCCCTTGACGATTACCTATCTGATTCCCAATCTTTTTTGACTTGTAGTGCCCGAAGGGTTTTCACTATCAAGCCTCTCTCATTTTGGTTGGCCGATTCTAGTGACATGACATGCACACACAGTTTGGGCCTAATCTTAAAAGTTAATCATAAAGCCCTAGGAAGGTGATCAGAACATTTAAAGGAAATAAGGACGGTTTGAGATTATTTGGAGCCCGAGTCATATGGAACTGGGGCAAGTTAAACACAAAGAAAACCGTTAAAAAGCAAAGATTCGCCAAATTGGCATCAGGGTCGCTCATAATAATGAGAATGAGAGTGTCGCCCAACGGTGCTTTAGAAGTGACAAATGAACAAACAGATGTTGAATATAATTGTCAAATCCAGCACTATCAGAAGAGACTACAAATTTAAATTGTGTTGTTTGCACTTGGCATGTTTTGAAGACTGGAATGACGAAGGCATTTTGTTCTGCTACCTAAACACTTTATCCTTCGTTACCCCTTTTGAGCCTTATTTATTTTCTTTCATACCCCTCGTTCGGAATCAGTAGCAACGAAGGAAAAAAAAGAGAGAAAGAAAGAAAACAACAAAACGAGAAAAGGCGAAAAAAAAGAAAAGAAAAGAAAAGAGAAATGATAAAAAAAGACAAACAAAGGAAAGTCAAATGAAAACAGAGGAATTGGGAACTACGTTTGACCTGATTCCTCAAAGAGGATACGTAGGCGCTTCACGGCTCGGTCATAATTTTGAAAAATGAAAAAAAGATCAATCAATTAAAAAATCCCCAAGCAAGAAACCGGGGCAGATGTTGCGTTTGTTGTAAATAAATCTAGTTCCGAAGGTTGTAATTAATAACCCGAAATCGATGCATTTTTTAGCCTGGCTGACTTTGCATAAACAGCCATCTTTGGGTCATTTTTTAAGATTTGGTCCAGTTGACCCACACAGCCTTAAAAATCTTCGTCCCCGAGACGTTAAAAGGCCGTGTTTGCAATATTGAGTTTTCTAATTTAAAAAACGATAAAAAGAGTCATAAATAAGTCAGGTGATGCTGTTTTGTCATAAATAGCCGAATGTTCCCGAAAGGGACGCCGGAAGGCTGACTTTGCATAAAAAGCCATCTTTTGGGTCATGTTTAGGATTTTTGGTCCAGTTGACCCACACAGCCTTAAAAATCTTCGTCCCCGAGGTGCTGAAGGGCCGTGTTTGCAATACCACGTTTTCATTGTAATTTGAAAAAAAAAAGAGTCAGCGGTAAGGTGAATACCATTTGAATTTTTAGTCAAAAATAAGTCGAGCCAGCTTCGGCCGCGTCTTAAATCATTCTTGCCGAAGTAGCCTTAGAGTATCTTTCAGTTGTCGAAAGGTTATTTTCGTAAAAGAACGGACAAGTTTGTAAAATAATCCTCCCCGACCTCAAAATTCATAGGAAATTTGGAAGGGGCCACGTTTGCAAAAATAACCGTTCGGTTGTATTTGTCAAACAGAGAAAGGGAGTTGGCCTTTTGTTTTGAGGTTATAAATCTTTTGACTAGAATATGTGGTTCGTTTGATTTTTGAGTGTTGGTCATCTTTCAACCTTTGAAACCCAACTGCTATTATGAAGAAAAAAATGTGTTTCATTGCGTTTATCTTTTATTGGTCCGAACTACGCAAGGTCTGATTCACGCAGGGTCATGATACGTAGGCAATCTCCATAAGATTCGACCACCACCACCAAAAAAAATGAATAAAGGAAAGTGTGGGAGATTTTCAGAGGGGCACAATTGTCTAACTGCTTAGGTGCATTGTATCTCTGATACATGATTATCTGTCAAATGCCCTAACACTAACGTGATGGCTTCCCTTTGCTATGTTCATATGTAGAAAAGTGGTTGGTTGTGGTAACTCCTCCCTGCAAAGCAAAGTCAGAGGACAATGGCTCAGAACCGCAGAACCGAGTGGGTCGGCACTGATGACCGACAACAATTGGTCGAACGGAACAACGGGTTGGTAAAAGAAGTAAAAATGCTGAGACAGCATGTGGCAGACATGTATCAGGCATGGATAACGGGAAAAGCACCACCCCCTCCACCGCCAAGCCTCTTGAACTCAGTCATTTCCCAAGCACCCAACATCATAATGGAAGATCCCCCATACTCTCCATCCTAACCCATTTATGGCAGCTTTCCCAGCTATCCGAGTAGCTCCATCACTCCTCAATGCTTCTCCGCTCCCCAACACCACTTCTTTCCCCGTGACCTCAAAAGCCATACCTCACTTCCCAGGTACTCGGCTCCAAGAAATGCTTACCCACCCATACAAGCCTTTCAAAAGCCATCTGGATCAGGTTTCCGGCCCTGTCAGCATGCAAGAATGAAGAGGTTCCTGAAACGAGGAAAGGCTCTCACCCCTATCGGGGTATCTTATGCCAGTCTGTTTGAAAGGCTAAGGCATGCTGGCTCGATTGATCCACTCCCCGCATGTACTCCAAATCCACTTGCAAGGAACTTTGATCTGGCAGCGCGATGCACATACCACTGTGTATTTCCTTTACCTGCTTCAAATCAAACAGAATTTGTTAGTTTAAAACATGGTGGTTGGTTGTGATACTCCTGCTGGGATGGTTTTCCCTTTTTCCTTCCTTGCTCTGCATTGCACAACTTGTTGGGGATGACATTAGGCCCAAACTGTGTGTGCATGTCATGTCACTAGAATCGGCCTTGAACAAAAATGATAAAAGGACTAAACAAAAGATGACTGGAAATAGTAAAAGACCGGATTTTGCATTAGACTACCGGTGGAATGGTTTGAATAACAAAACAAACGAAACAAACCAGAATAAAATCCTAAAATAGCTTGGACAAAACTTAAACAAACTGTTATGACAAAATGGAAAGATAAGAAGGTTTGACACAGGACAAAATCCGAATTAAAATCCTAATAATCCGAACAATAGAAATGACAACAAAATAAGCCACCACAAGCTTCTCTCTTACTAACCAAGGGACGGAGCGCCCTCCCACTTTATCAAAAACTGGCATCTTAGCCACTGAGCTTTGCATCAATACTGCCAAGACCATTACCAGCTTCAACATCATCAACCTCCGTCGGCAAGTTCTCGAGGGGGTTCGAGTGCTCCATGTCATTGTTATTAATCACAATCCGCCCAGCGGTAAGGTGAATACCATTTGAATTTTTAGTCAAAAATAAGTCAAGACAGCTTCGGCCGCGTCTTAAATCGTTCTTGCCGAAGTAGCCTTAGAGTATCTTTCAGTTGTCGAAAGGTTATTTTCGTAAAAGAACGGACAAGTTTGTAAAATAATCCTCCCCGGCCTCAAAATTCATGTGAAATTTAGAAGGGTCCACGTTTGCAAAAAATAACCGTTCGGTTGTATTTGTCAAACAGAGAAAGGGAGTTGGCCTTTTGTTTTGAGGTTATAAATCTTTTGACTAGAATATGTGGTTCGTTTGATTTTTGAGTGTTGGTCATCTTTCAACCTTTGAAACCCAACTGCTATTATGAAGAAAAAAATGTGTTTCATTGCGTTTATCTTTTATTGGTCCGAACTACGCAAGGTCTGATTCATGCGGGGTCATGATACGTAGGCAATCTCTATAAGATTCGACCACCACCACCAAAAAAAATGAATAAAGGAAAGTGTGGGAGATTTTTAGAGGGGCACAATTGTCTAACTGCTTAGGTGCATTGTATCTCTAATACATGATTATCTGTCAAATGCCCTAACACTAACGTGATGGCTTCCCTTTGCTGTGTTCATATATAGAAAAGTGGTTGGTTGTGGTAACTCCTCCCTACAAAGCAAAGTCAGAGGACAATGGCTCAGAACCGCAGAACCGAGCGGGTCGGCACTGATGACCGACAACAATTGGTCGAACGGAACAACGGGTTGGTAAAAGAAGTAAAAATGCTGAGACAGCATGTGTGGCAAACATGTAACAGGCATGGATAACGGGAAAAGCACCACCCCCTTCACCGCTAAGCCTCTTGAACTCGGTCTTATCTACTTTGGGTAGGGCCGTGGAATTTTGCTAAACGGTCCATCCCGAAGTCTAAGCAATATAAAGCAAATATTTACTAAGGGCCCCGAAATTTTGTATTTTTATTTGGCGAGGCTCATCTCATTCCTATTTTTAAAGATAAACCTATAGTGACTACATTTCTTCTATTAAGTTTGTCTCTAAAAATAAAAGAAAATTTCTTAATTAATTACATGCTGAAAAAAAAACTTATTAGTTTTTAGTCAAAAATAAGTCGAGCCAGCTTCAGCCGCGTCTTAAATCGTTCTTGCCGAAGTAGCCTTAGAGTATCTTTCAGTTGTCGAAAGGTTATTTTCGTAAAAGAACGGACAAGTTTGTAAAATAATCCTCCCCGACCTCAAAATTCATGTGAAATTTGGAAGGGGCCACGTTTGCAAAAAATAACCGTTCGGTTGTATTTGTCAAACAGAGAAAGGGAGTTGGCCTTTTGTTTTGAGGTTATAAATCTTTTGACTAGAATATGTGGTTCGTTTGATTTTTGAGTGTTGGTCATCTTTCAACCTTTGAAACCCAACTGCTATTATGAAGAAAAAAAATGTGTTTCATTGCGTTTATCTTTTATTGGTCCGAACTACACAAGGTCTGATTCATGCGGGGTCATGATACGTAGGCAATCTCCATAAGATTCGACCACCACCACCAAAAAAAATGAATAAAGGAAAGTGTGGGAGATTTTCAGAGGGGCACAATTGTCTAACTGCTTAGGTGCATTATATCTCTGATACATGATTATCTGTCAAATGCCCTAACACTAACATGATGGCTTCCCTTTGCTGTGTTCATATATAGAAAAGTGGTTGGTTGTGGTAACTCCTCCCTGCAAAGCAAAGTCAGAGGACAATGGCTCAGAACCGCAGAACCGAGTGGGTCGGTACTGATGACCGACAACAATTGGTCGAACGGAACAACGGGTTGGTAAAAGAAGTAAAAATGTTGAGACAGCATGTGGCAGACATGTATCAGGCATGGATAACGGGAAAAGCACCACCCCCTCCACCGCCAAGCCTCTTGAACTCGGTCATTTCCCAAGCACCCAACACCATAATGGAAGATCCCCCATACTCTCCATCCCAACCGGCGGGCTCCCAACTTCAACGCTTGAAATGTAAAGACTGAATGTATTCCTCTCGTTATACAGGTGGGCGCCTGGCATGAAATGTGAAGACTGAAAAGTATTCCTCTCGTTATACAGGTGGGCACCTGGCTTCATCACCTTGAATTTAACAACCTCTATTTTCCAGGCGGGATTCTACCACCAAAACAAACGAAAATTTCCTAACCTCAGTTTGCACTGGGAAGATTTGTGAGTCGTTAGCAAAATTGTAACCTATTTATACTACTGATGCAATGATGAGAGTAAACTAAAGACTAGACTAGGATGTGCATCTCCTACGAGTAAAACCAAAAACTCTTGCTAGCAAATGTGTCTGCTAAAATAAAAACCTCGATGACTCAAACTAGAAAGTGCTTCTTCTATGGTTGAATCGGAATGAACTAAACTAGGAAGTGCGTCTCCTTGGGGTGAAAACTTCAGTGACTAGAACTAGGAAGTGCGTCTCCTATGAATAAAATCTCGATTTTAGGAAGTGCGTCTCCTAAAAAAACTTGAAAGACCTTGATTAGGAAGTGCGTTTCCTACAGGTAAAAGTTCAATAAACTAGACTAGGAAGTGCGTCTCTTATGGTCGAACTTAAAATGAATCAAACTAGGAGGTGTATCTCCTAAGGGTGAAATCTCAATTCCGGAAGTGCGTCTCCTGAAATAAATATAATCTGAAAAAGCCAAACTAGGAAGTGCGTCTCCTATAAATGGACTATCAATATTAGGAAGTGTGCCTCTTATGGGTAAAATCTCAATGACTCAAACTAGGAAATGCGTCTCCTACGAATGAAATCTTAAATGAACCAGACTAGGAAGTGCGTCTCCTAAAGCAAAAGTATAACCTGAGCGAACCAGACTAGGAAGTGCGTCTCCTAATAATGAAAACTTAATTCAGGAAGTGCGTTTCCTATGCATGAAATTAAACTTAGGAAGTGCGTCTCCTAGGGGTAAAATAGTCTTAGGAAGTGCGTCTCCTATGGGTGAAACCTTAATGATTTTGAACTAGGAAGTGCGTCTCCTATGAATGAAAATAATTTAGGAAGTGCGTCTCCTATGCGTGAAATCTTAATTTAGGAAGTGCGTCTCCTATGGGGTAAAAGTAAACTTAGGAAGTGCGTCTCCTATGGGCAAAACTAAACTTAAGGAAGTGCGTCTCCTATTGGGTACAATAACCTTAAGGAAGTGAGTCTCCTATTGGGTACAATAACTTTAGGAAGTGCGTCTCCTATTGGGAAAAACTAAACTTAGGAAGTGCGTCTCCTATTGGTAAAACTATTCTTAGGAAGTGCGTCTCCTATTGGTAAAACTTACTTAGGACGTGCGTCTCCTCTTGGTGAAACTAACTTAGGAAGTGCGTCTCCTCTTAGTGAAACTTACTTAGGATGTGCGTCTCCTCTTGGTGAAACTAACTTAGGAAGTGCGACTCCTGTTGGTGAAACTTACTTAGGATGTGCGTCTCCTGTTGGTGAAACTAACTTAGGATGTGCGTCTCCTGTTGGTGAAACTTAACTTAGGATGTGCGTCTCCTGTTGGTGAAACTTACTTAGGATGTGCGTCTCCTGTTGGTGAAACTAACTTAGGATGTGCGTCTCCTGTTGGTGAAACTTAACTTAGGATGTGCGTCTCCTGTTGGTGAAGCTAACTTAGGAAGTGCGTCTCCTGTTTGTGAAACTAACTTAGGATGTGCGTCTCCTGTTGGTGAAACTTACTTAGGATGTGCGTCTCCTGTTGGTGAAACTAACTTAGGATGTGCGTCTCCTCTTGGTGAAACTTACTTAGGATGTGCGTCTCCTGTTGGTGAAGCTAACTTAGGAAGTGCGTCTCCTGTTGGTGAAACTAACTTAGGATGTGCGTCTCCTGTTGGTGAAACTTAACTTAGGAAGTGTGTCTCCTATCGGTGAAACTTAACTTAGGAAGTGCGTCTCCTATTGGTGAAACTTAACTTAGGAAGTGCGTCTCCTATTGGTTGAAACTAAACTTAGGAGGAAATGTCTCTCCTATGGGTGAAACTAAACTTAGGAAGTGCGTCTCCTATTGGTAAAAATAAACTTTAGGAGGAAATACATCTCCTATGGGTAAAAAACAAACTTAGGAGGAAATGCATCTCCTATGGGTGAAACTAAAACAAACTTAGGAGGAAATGCATCTCCTATGGGTGGACTAAAACAAACTTAGGAGGAAATGCATCTCCTATGGGTGAAACTAAAACAAACTTAGGAGGAAATGCATCTCCTATGGGTGGACTAAAACAAACTTAGGAGGAAATGCATCTCCTATGGGTGGACTAAAACAAACTTAGGAGGAAATGCATCTCCTATGGGTGAAACTAAAACAAACTTAGGAGGAAATGCATCTCCTATGGGTAAAAATAAACTTAGGAGGAAATGCATCTCCTATGGGTGAAATAACTTAGGAAGTGCGTCTCCTATGGGTAAAGCTTAGGAAGTGCGAAGCACTAGTTCTGAAGGAATCAGAATCCCTCAGCAGTGTTATCCTCAACAGCGCTATCCCCAGCTGATAATATTTTATCCCCCAATAGGTAAGTAAATAATTCCTCAGCAGTGTTATCCCCAACAAGTTTTCGAGGTAAGACATTTTTCAAGTTTTTTATTTGGGTTCATCCGCCCTCGAATAGGATATGTCGGGTTCATCCACCCTCGAATAGGATATTTCGAATTCATCCGCCCTCGAATAGGATATGTCGGGTTCATCCGCCCTTCCTCAGCAGTGTTATCCCCAACAAGTTTTCGAGGTAAGATATTTTTCATAGGATATGTCGGGTTCATCCGCCCTCGAATAGGATATGTCGGGTTCATCCGCCCTCGAATAGGATATTTCGGGTTCATCCGCCCTCGAATAGGATATGTCGGGTTCATCCGCCCTCGAACAGGATATGTCGGGTTCATCCGCCCTCGAACAGGATATGTCGGGTTCATCCGCCCTCGAACAGGATATGTCGGGTTCATCCGCCCTCGAATAGGATATGTCGGGTTCATCCGCCCTCAAATAGGATATGTCGGGTTCATCCGCCCTCAAATAGGATATGTCGGGTTCATCCGCCCTCAAATAGGATATGTCGGGTTCATCCGCCCTCAAATAGGATATTTTCGGGTTCATCCGCCCTCAAATAGGATAGTTTGGGTTCATCCGCCCTCAAATAGGATGTTATTTTCAAAGTTATTGATGAAGACAGGCGCCCACCTGAATAACGAGAGGAATACATTTCTGTCTTTTCATTTCTGTTCTAGGTCACCCACCAGTATAATGCGGGCATATCATTTTTCATGTCTTTACTATTAGGCGCCCACCTGCATAACAAGGGAATACATTTCATGTCTTTACCAACAGGCGCCCACCTGAATAACGAGAGGAATACTTTTTGTCTGTGCATTTCATATTTTAGGCGCCCACCTGTATAACAAGGGAATACATTCCACGTCTTTACCCATAGGAGATGCATTTCCTCCTAAGTTTGTTTTAGTTTCACCCATAGGAGATGTATTTCCTCCTAAGTTTGTTTTAGTTTCACCCATAGGAGATGCATTTCCTCCTAAGTTTGTTTTTTACCCATAGGAGATGTATTTCCTCCTAAGTTATTTTTACCCATAGGAGAGGCATTTCCTCCTAAGTTTAGTTTTACCCATAGGAGATGCATTTCCTCCTAAGTTTGTTTTTTACCCATAGGAGATGTATTTCCTCCTAAAGTTTATTTTTACCCATAGGAGATGCATTTCCTCCTAAGTTTGTTTAGTTTCACCCATAGGAGAGGCATTTCCTCCTAAGTTTGTCTTTACCCACAGGAGATGTATTTCCTCCTAAAGTTTATTTTTACCAATAGGAGACGCACTTCCTAAGTTTAGCTTCACCCATAGGAGAGACATTTCCTCCTAAGTTTAGTTTCAACCAATAAGAGACACACTTTCTAAGTTAAGTTTCACCAATAGGAGACGCACTTCCTAAGTTAAGTTTCACCAATAGGAGACGCACTTCCTAAGTTAAGTTTCACCAACAGGAGACGCACATCCTAAGTTAGTTTCACCAACAGGAGACGCACTTCCTAAGTTAGCTTCACCAACAGGAGACGCACATCCTAAGTAAGTTTCACCAAGAGGAGACGCACATCCTAAGTTAGTTTCACCAACAGGAGACGCACATCCTAAGTAAGTTTCACCAACAGGAGACGCACATCCTAAGTTAAGTTTCACCAACAGGAGACGCACATCCTAAGTTAGTTTCACCAACAGGAGACACACATCCTAAGTAAGTTTCACCAACAGGAGATGCACTTCCTAAGTTAGTTTCACCAAGAGGAGACGCACATCCTAAGTAAGTTTCACTAAGAGGAGACGCACTTCCTAAGTTAGTTTCACCAAGAGGAGACGCACGTCCTAAGTAAGTTTTACCAATAGGAGACGCACTTCCTAAGAATAGTTTTACCAATAGGAGACGCACTTCCTAAGTTTAGTTTTTCCCAATAGGAGATGCACTTCCTAAAGTTATTGTACCCAATAGGAGACGCACTTCTTTAAGTTTAGTTTTGCACATAGGAGACGCACTTCCTTAAGTTTAGTTTTGCCCATAGGAGACGCACTTCCTAAGTTTACTTTTACCCCATAGGAGACGCACTTCCTAAATTAAGATTTCACGCATAGGAGACGCACTTCCTAAATTATTTTCATTCATAGGAGACGCACTTCCTAGTTCAAAATCATTAAGGTTTCACCCATAGGAGACGCACTTCCTAAGACTATTTTACCCCTAGGAGACGCACTTCCTAAGTTTAATTTCATGCATAGGAAACGCACTTCCTGAATTAAGTTTTCATTATTAGGAGACGCACTTCCTAGTCTGGTTCGCTCAGGTTATACTTTTGCTTTAGGAGACGCACTTCCTAGTCTGGTTCATTTAAGATTTCATTCGTAGGAGACGCATTTCCTAGTTTGAGTCATTGAGATTTTACCCATAAGAGGCACACTTCCTAATATTGATAGTCCATTTATAGGAGACGCACTTCCTAGTTTGGCTTTTTCAGATTATATTTATTTCAGGAGACGCACTTCCGGAATTGAGATTTCACCCTTAGGAGATACACCTCCTAGTTTGATTCATTTTAAGTTCGACCATAAGAGACGCACTTCCTAGTCTAGTTTATTGAACTTTTACCTGTAGGAAACGCACTTCCTAATCAAGGTCTTTCAAGTTTTTTTAGGAGACGCACTTCCTAAAATCGAGATTTTATTCATAGGAGACGCACTTCCTAGTTCTAGTCACTGAAGTTTTCACCCCAAGGAGACGCACTTCCTAGTTTAGTTCATTCCGATTCAACCATAGAAGAAGCACTTTCTAGTTTGAGTCATCGAGGTTTTTATTTTAGCAGACACATTTGCTAGCAAGAGTTTTTGGTTTTACTCGTAGGAGATGCACATCCTAGTCTAGTCTTTAGTTTACTCTCATCATTGCATCAGTAGTATAAATAGGTTACAATTTTGCTAACGACTCACAAATCTTCCCAGTGCAAACTGAGGTTAGGAAATTTTCGTTTGTTTTGGTGGTAGAATCCCGCCTGGAAAATAGAGGTTGTTAAATTCAAGGTGATGAAGCCAGGCGCCCACCTGTATAACGAGAGGAATACTTTTCAGTCTTCACATTTCATGCCAGGTGCCCACCTGTATAACGAGAGGAATACATTCAGTCTTTACATTTCAAGCGTTGAAGTTGGGGGCGGAGAGAGCAGTATACACTCGATATACATTCTGGATACACAGAATATACAAGGACAGAATTCATTTTTGAGAGAGTAAAAAAGATAGAAACAAATTTTCTGAAATATTGAGAGCGGAAGAACACCATAGAGAGTTCAAATCTAGAAAGAAAAAAATAAAGAGAGATTTCCGCACTATTTGTCTTCTCCATTTTTACTAGTTTTCTCCGTGTTGCTGGGATTTCTGGACTGAGGTGTTGAAGCTACTGTGTTGGGCTTTCTGCTGCTGTATGTTGCTGTGTTACATACTACTTTGCTGATCTTCTTCTTCTTGTACTGTCATTTCCAGGTACACATTTGTACACTCTCGGCTTGAAGCGAAATGAAATATTAATCAGGCTTTGTTCCTGTTGAATCCCTCCTGTTTAGATTTGTGTTTGAATATAATTTTCCTTTCTTTGTATAAAAATGTAGTCGATTAATTAATGAGTAATGGGCTTGCATATGTATAACTTCTTCATCTAATAATTTTAGTTTAAATTAATCAAATACTAGTTAATTTGTTTTTGATATTATGGTGTGTCAATCTCATGTTCCAGTATTATTGAATAATAGAATATAGAATGAAAGCAATTTTTCTTTGTACAAACTCGATCGCAATTTTCCATTCACATTAGCCGTAAACTAATAACTAATAAGTTGTTTTTTTTCAGCATGTAATTAATTGAGAAATTTTCTTTTATTTTTAGAGACAAACTTAATAGAAGAAATGTAGTCACTATAAGTTTATCTTTAAAAATAAAAATGAGACGAGCCTCGACAAACAAAAATGCACAAGCTGCGGGGCCCTCTAAATGTATATATTAAAATACTTAGAATTCGGGACAGGCCGTTTAGCGAATTTTACGGCCTTCCCAAAATAACAATACGCTAGTTGCTTTAGGCGCACCTTTAATAATTTAACCTTCTTAAACACGGGTGCACATTGATGTGACCCAAATCCAAATCTCAATAGAGTCAAAATGTGTCGACGACCACGGGTACATTGATTGTAACGCGGTTCGGGATATATTTTCACAACGTTGCAATTCCTTGTAGAAAATAATAATAACAATTATGAAAGCGGTAAAAAGTTAAAATTTGCACATAAGTTCATATTTGTATAAAATCAGATAATCAAGCCGAATATAACAGTTGAGCGACCGTGCTAGAACCACGGAATTCGGGAATGCCTAACACCTTCTCCCGGGTTAACAGAATTCCTTATCCGGATTTCTGGTACGTAGACTGTAATATGGAGTCATTCTTTTCCTCGATTCGGGATTAAAATTGGTGACTTGGGACACCCTAAATCTCCCAAGTGGCGACTCTGAAATAAATAAATAAATCCCGTTTCGATTGTCCTTTAATTGGAAAAAACTCCCTTGTACCCAATGTCACCTTTTATTTTTTATTTTTTTGGTTTTGTTTTGTGTTGGACAAAAATGAAGAAGGGGTGTTGGGTTAATGGAGCGGACCGGGTCGACCCGGTTTGAAGTGGACCGGGTCATGGGGAAAGTTGGGCAATTATTTGGGCCTGTGGTTTGAAATTGAAGAAGTGGCCCAATCCGATTTTTCTTTGTATTTTTGTTCTCTTTTCTTCTTTTATTTTTCTAAAACTAAATTATAAAAGTACTTAAATTATTATTAAGAACTAAATTAAGTTATAAAAGCGCAAATTAACTTCCAATAACAATTAACGCACAATTAAGTAATAATTAAGCATAAAATTATTCATTTGGACATTAAATGCTAAAAATGCAAAAGATGCCTATTTTTGTATTTTTTATTAATTTAACAAATAAACATGCATAGACAAACATACAAATAGTTACACAAAATATCACAAAAATTGCACACCAAGAAAAATTATTTTATTTTTGAATTTTTTGGGAGTAATTCTCATATAGGGCAAAAATCACGTGCTTACAGCTGCCCCTCTTTGCCCGAAGACACGAAGGGTTTTCGTGCAAAGATAAAGCGAGCGATTTTTGCCCATCCGAGTACTCCGTGTGAAGCATTTTTTGAAAAAGATTTGACCGAACCTTTGCTTCAATGGTTTCCTACATATCCTGGGCTAAACAGGAATCAGGTCAATGTAGTTCGGGAAGTTTTGGTAGCTGGGACTATCGTGAGACTGCAATGTTACTGCTGTTGCATGCTGTTATCATTGCTTACCAATCTCCTTATTACACCGTGTTTAAAAGAAAACAAGAAGCTAGGCTAGACTAAAATTTGTTCTTGTTGCCTTGCTTTCTTGTCGGCTTGTGTTTCCTCCGGTGCTTTTCTTCAGATGCTTTTCTTCCTTTTGACACATGCACTTGAGTTTGTGCTGGGACCTCTTGTTGCATCCTTTTGCTTCCCGGTGCTGGGGATTTTTATTGTTTCCTGCTGGGGATTCCTGTTGTAACCCTCTGTTTTATTGTCCTCTGACTTGATCTTGAAATGTGTGCCTCTGTTGTATGGGCGGGCTCCCAACTTCAATACTTGAAAATTAATGCTGAAATGTATGCCTCTGTTATCTGGGCGGGCTCCCAACTTCAACGCTTGAAATGTAAAGACTGAATGTATTCCTCTCGTTATACAGGTGGGCGCCTGGCATGAAATGTGAAGACTGAAAAGTATTCCTCTCGTTATACAGGTGGGCGCCTGGCTTCATCATCTTGAATTTAACAACCTCTATTTTCCAGGCGGGATCCTACCACCAAAACAAACAAAACAAACGAAAATTTCCTAACCTCAGTTTGCACTGGGAAGATTTGTGAGTCGTTAGCAAAATTGTAACCTATTTATACTACTGATGCAATGATGAGAGTAAACTAAAGACTAGACTAGGATGTGCATCTCCTACGAGTAAAACCAAAAACTCTTGCTAGCAAATGTGTCTGCTAAAGTAAAAACCTCGATGACTCAAACTAGAAAGTGCTTCTTCTATGGTTGAATCGAAATGAACTAAACTAGGAAGTGCGTCTCCTTGGGGTGAAAACTTCAGTGACTAGAACTAGGAAGTGCGTCTCCTATGAATAAAATCTCGATTTTAGGAAGTGCGTCTCCTAAAAAAACTTGAAAGACCTTGATTAGGAAGTGCGTCTCCTACAGGTAAAAGTTCAATAAACTAGACTAGGAAGTGCGTCTCCTATGGTCGAACTTAAAATGAATCAAACTAGGAGGTGTATCTCCTAAGGGTGAAATCTCAATTCCGGAAGTGCGTCTCCTGAAATAAAATATAATCTGAAAAAGCCAAACTAGGAAGTGCGTCTCCTATAAATGGACTATCAATATTAGGAAGTGTGCCTCTTATGGGTAAAATCTCAATGACTCAAACTAGGAAATGCGTCTCCTACGAATGAAATCTTAAATGAACCAGACTAGGAAGTGCGTCTCCTAAAGCAAAAGTATAACCTGAGCGAACCAGACTAGGAAGTGCGTCTCCTAATAATGAAAACTTAATTCAGGAAGTGCGTTTCCTATGCATGAAATTAAACTTAGGAAGTGCGTCTCCTAGGGGTAAAATAGTCTTAGGAAGTGCGTCTCCTATGGGTGAAACCTTAATGATTTTGAACTAGGAAGTGCGTCTCCTATGAATGAAAATAATTTAGGAAGTGCGTCTCCTATGCGTGAAATCTTAATTTAGGAAGTGCGTCTCCTATGGGGTAAAAGTAAACTTAGGAAGTGCGTCTCCTATGGGGTAAAAGTAAACTTAGGAAGTGCGTCTCCTATGGGCAAAACTAAACTTAAGGAAGTGCGTCTCCTATTGGGTACAATAACTTTAAGAAGTGCATCTCCTATTGGGAAAAACTAAACTTAGGAAGTGCGTCTCCTATTGGTAAAACTTTCTTAGGAAGTGCGTCTCCTATTGGTAAAACTTACTTAGGACGTGCGTCTCCTCTTGGTGAAACTAACTTAGGAAGTGCGTCTCCTCTTAGTGAAACTTACTTAGGATGTGCGTCTCCTCTTGGTGAAGTTAACTTAGGAAGTGCGTCTCCTGTTGGTGAAACTTACTTAGGATGTGCGTCTCCTGTTGGTGAAACTAACTTAGGATGTGCGTCTCCTGTTGGTGAAACTTAACTTAGGATGTGCGTCTCCTGTTGGTGAAACTTACTTAGGATGTACGTCTCCTGTTGGTGAAACTAACTTAGGATGTGCGTCTCCTCTTGGTGAAACTTACTTAGGATGTGCGTCTCATATTGGTGAAGCTAACTTAGGAAGTGCGTCTCCTGTTGGTGAAACTAACTTAGGATGTGCGTCTCCTGTTGGTGAAACTAACTTAGGATGTGCGTCTCCTCTTGGTGAAACTTACTTAGGATGTGCGTCTCCTGTTGGTGAAGCTAACTTAGGAAGTGCGTCTCCTGTTGGTGAAACTAACTGGTCGGGGAAATACCAGTTTCCGAGCTATGCCACAAAAGAAGAGGGATATCCCCGGCAGAAAGGGATTATCCCCAGCAAATAATATCATCCCCAACAAGTTGTGCAACACAGAGCAAGGAAGGAAAAAGGGAAAACCATCCCAGCAGGAGTATCACAATCAACCACCATGTTTTAAACTAACAAATTCTGTTTGATTTGAAGCCGGTAAAGGAAATGGCATTAAGTCCAGAAATGCATGCCACAAGGGATATTATCAAACTGGGGCATAAAATTTTCCTTCCATTTAGAAGATTTTCTGGAAGTCAGGTACCCATTCGGGGAAGAATAAAGATAACGCCAGTCTCAAGGGAAGTGGTCTTTAAACCAATGTTGCCCCCAACATAATAAGTTTCAATGGAGGAAGTCGTTCCCCAGAAAATTATGAAACTTGAGCTTAGAAAAAGCAAGAGGCCAGCATCATTCCCAACAGCCTTCCGAAGAGTGAAGCACTAGTTCTGAAGGAATCAGAATTCCCCAGCAGTGTTATCCTCAACAGCGCTATCCCCAGATGATAACATTTTATCCCCCAACAGGTAAGTAAATAATTCCTCAGCAGTGTTATCCCCAACAAGTTTTCGAGGTAAGACATTTTTCAAGTTTTTTTCTTTGGGTTCATCCGCCCTCGAATAGGATATGTCGGGTTCATCCGCCCTCGAAAAGGATATTTCGGGTTCATCCGCCCTCGAATAGGATATGTCGGGTTCATCCGCCCTCGAACAGGATATGTCGGGTTCATCCGCCCTCGAACAGGATATGTCGGGTTCATCCGCCCCAGTTTCTTGCTTGGGGATTTTTTAATTGATTGATCTTTTTTTCATTTTTCAAAATTATGACCGAGCCGTGAAGCGCCTACGTATCCTCTTTGAGGAATCAGTAAAGTAGTATGTAACCTATTTGAGGGCGGATGAACCCAAACTATCCTATTTAGAGACAAACTTAATAGAACAAATGTAGTCACTATAGGTTTATCTTTAAAAATAAGAATGAGAGATGAGCCTCGCCAAATAAAAATACAAAATTGCGGGGCCCTCAGTAAATATTTGTTTTATATTGCTTAGACTTCGGGATGGACCGTTTAGCAAAATTCCACGGCTCTACCCAAAGTAGATGATACGCTAGTCGCTTTAGGCGCGCCTTTAATAATTTAATTTTCTTAAACTCGGGTGCACATTGATGTGACCTAAATCCAAATCTCAACGGAGTCAAAGTGTGTCGACGACCACGGGTACATTGATTGTAACGCGATTCGAGATACATTTTCACAACGTTGCAATTCCTTGTAAAAAATAATAATAATAATTATGAAAGCGGTAAAAAGTTAAAATTTGCACATAAGTTCATATTTGTATTAAATCAGATAATCAAGCCAAATATGACAGTTGAGCGACCGTGCTAGAACCACGGAACTCGGGAATGCCTAACACCTTCTCCCGGGTTAACAGAATTCCTTATCCGGATTTCTGGTGCGCAGACTGTAATATGGAGTCATTCTTTTCCTCGATTCGGGATTAAAATTGGTGACTTGGGACACCCTAAATCTCCCAAGTGGCGACTCTGAAATAAATAAACAAATCCCGTTTCGATTGTCCTTTAATTGGAAAAAACTCCCTTGTACCCTCTCGGGTACGGAAAAAGGAGGTGTGACACCATTGACGAAAATATAAGTTCAACTTCGTTCGAATCACGATGGGATTCTACTTCGACGACAACTCGAAGCAACATCCCAATGACCAAGGCCATCGACAAAAATATAAGGGTTCAAACTACGACGTGATTCTACTTCGACGACAGCTTGAAGCAACATTCCAATGGCCAAGGCCATCGACGAAAATATAAGTTCGACCTCGTTCGAACCACGATGGGATTCTACTTCGACGACAGCTTGAAGCAACATCCCAATGGCCAAGGCCATCGACGAAAATATAAGTTCGACCTCGTTCGAACTACGATGGGATTCTACTTCGACGACAGCTCGAAGCAACATCCCAATGGCCAAGTCCATCGACGAAAATATAAGTTCGATCTCGTTCGAACTACGACGGGATTCTACTTCGACGACAGTTCGAAGCAACATCCCAATGGCCAAGTCCATCGACGAAAATATAAGTTCGATCTCGTTCGAACTACGACGGGATTCTACTTCGATGACAGTTCGAAGCAACATCCTGATAGCCAAGGGCGTCAATGATACCATGGGTTTGATAAATGCAAGAAAGAACAAGGCGACAAAGTAAATTTTACATTATAGCAAAATGTTATTTACACTTACAAACGGGTTCAAGTATGCCCCGTGCAAAAACCCCTAAACAAAAACAAGTACCAAAAAAAGGGGGAAGACTACACATCGTCCCCAGCGGGGTAAGCATCTTCCTACCACGAATCTGAAGAAAAGGCGGTTTGCATCATCAGAGTTGATATCATCCCCGTCAGGTGTGAGGGGGTCGTACCTGCATGCCTCACGACTGCACGAGCTTCGGCGTGCACAGCCTGAACCTCTGCCTAAGTAGCCCTTCCCTCGGCGTAGAAAACCTTATACACATCAAGCCTAATCTTCGCATGGACCCACAACTCGTATAAATAATGGGGCACAACCAGATCGGCTAAGGCACGAGACGTAGAAGGCTTAGAATGTCGGATCGCATCCTCTGCCCTTAGCGAGGCCATTTGTTCGTTTAGTGCAGCCAGCTCTTCCTCCAACTCTTTGACACGCCCTTCGAGCCCTGCAACCCGACGACCAGAGGCTTCCTTCTCCTCAGTCAACTTCGTCCTGGAAATGCGGAGGCATCTTCCAAAGATACCGACTCAAAAATAGTTGCCGTCAGCTTATCAGAGCTAACACGCAGCTCGCCCTTAAGGACCTCAATCTCCACTGCCTTAGTACTCAACTCAGCGGTCAAGTCAGCCACCATCGCCTGTAGGTCGGCATTCTCGGCCGTCACCCCCTGCTCAACTCGAGCTCATCCTCCTTCGCCTTAAGGAAGGCCTCATGCTCACTATTACGGGTGACAACCTTCACGAGCTCCTCGTCCCTCTCCCTCAACTCCGCTACCTTGCGCTCCAACTGGTCCTCCCGCTACTTGAGCCCGTCACGAAATACCTGAAACTCAAGGTCCTGATGATAAATGTCAGCCATCGCCCAATGCTTAGCATGATACTGCTGATACTTGGACGACATCTTCTCATAAAGGCCCATCCTTTTTCTTTCTCGACGCTCTCTCTCAACCTCCAGGATGAGGGTCTGACAAAAAGAGAAGGGTAGAAGTTAGAAACAAAATACAAAACGACGATTACCGCACCAACCAACGACGAAAAAAGAAGGAAAGACACCTACCTGCAGGGCCATACCAGCGACCTTCTGAGATAACTCCACGTCGCTCATCGCCCTAAGCATCTCGCTTTCAAGAGCGGCACATAGAAGAGCTAGAGCCGACGCCACCTGCTCGTTGTTCAATAGCACGTTGTAGTTCCCCGAAACGACCACATGATGGTCGGATCCGTCCATCCTGACCTCCACATGAGTATGGCGACCCACAAATTCATTAACATCCTCTGGGTCGATATCCGAACCTGAGTCGCCACCCTCAACACGATGCCCTCCAACGTTGGACGAATGCACCACCCTCAACAGAGCGCACTAAACCAGCTCCTGGGCCAACTCCTTCCACTTGGGTAGACCTCTCCGACAAAATGGCATCGGCCATGAGTACGGGCACATAGGCTGTCCGGGATGACCTGCTTCCATCAGCGTCCGTAGCCATGCCCTTCCCCAGCTCTAGCATCCTCCTTTTCCTCGACAATGGCTCATCCCCGTTAGAGGATTCATCCAAAGGATATGAGGCCGGTACCAAAGAAGCCTCTTCCCTCGCAGCCACGACTCAAGACGGATCTCCTAATTGAATAGGTTGAGGACGACCCTCTTGGACAGACTCACTCAAGACAAACTACGTATCTGTAGTAGCAACGGCTTGTCGAAAGGCGGGGACTGGTGACCTCCGCCTGGAAGCTCCTCGACCTATCATCACAAAGGGTCATACCATTAAGTAAGGTCGCATGGCCAACGAAGTAGTAAGTAAGACATTTACCTGAGGAAACTTTAGGGCTATAACGCTGCACAAAGGCGGGCCAAGTTCGAGTTTCTACTGCATGAGGCAATAGGCGGGCTACCCAATCTCTGATACCCGCAATGGGGCGAGGTGGATGGCCCATAGCTGCAAAACGGCAAGCGAATAAACTTTACAGTGAATACAGAAAAAAGGGGAACATAACGAATGATGGCACTCACGAGCCCTGTTCCACTGCTCCGGAATCTGGCGGAGTCAGAAACAATGTGCTCAGTCTTGACAAATAAGTACTTGTGCCAAAACTTGCGGCTCGCCCGGTCAACCGTCCCTACCACCAGCCCTTTCGTGCCACGAAGCCTCAAATGCACCATAGTACCCCTGAGGAAGCCAGGCGTGAACAAGTGCAAAAGGTGGTGGACAAAAACGCTACACTCCGCCAACTCTGCATACTTGGTCAACATCAGAAGCACCTTGAGCGTGTATGGCGAAAGTTGTGCTGGGAAAACTTGGTAAAACCTGCAGAATTCTTCCGCTAAGGGGAAGAGAGGAAGGGTATAGCCGACCATAAAAAGATACTCATAGAAAGCGCAATACCCAGGTTTGTGGACGTCCACATAATCTCTCCCTGCTGGAACCATTTCTATATGAGCAGGAATGCAATACTTTACACGAAGGGCATCGATATGGACCTGCTCCGTCTCAGAAAATACGGGGTTCGGGGTAGGAGGTGGATCTTTGAGGAAGTCACTCTAGGATAAGGGGTGCCTCGGTAGTAGCTCCTCCACCATAGGAGGGTTGTCACTCTCTTTTACCACCACATCTCCGCTATCAGAAGGAGGCACCGTGGATGACGGGGTGGCTTCAGGAACCTCTTCACGAGAGCGATGAGACCTTGGCAAAATATCGCTTAAAAGAATATCAACACGAAAGGAGGAAGGAAGAAAAAGCCTCGGGTGAAGAACGAAAGAAGAACAGAAGAATATGAGAACAAGTGAGGAAGAATGAAAGGGGTCTTCAAGAGAGGAATGGCTAAAGTTTTTCAAAAATCAAACCCTTCACCTATTCATAGGACTGGGTGGCGCCAGAATCGAGGCGACAGGTCTTAAAGCAGCGCAAGAATCGAAGCACCAAGCCGTCGGTCCCTGCCTCGAAAACCTGCATAATGATGACACACGTAAATCTGACATCACTTCCCGGAAAAGTGTACCACACGATGTTTCGCCGAGCATGATGACCATCTCCCATTGGCCACGTCGTAACGTTCCCACATGTCAAATTTCTCCAAAAGAACGCATGAAGTCTGCTCATCGAGGACGCGACCGGTCGCGACCCCGACAAGCGGAGGGACTGACTGTATTGGTCCAAATTTGACCAACCACGACCTATGACGAGTACGACAAATGACCGGATACCTTCAAATCGGCGTCCCGAGGAAGGCGACCCTAGGGAGAAAGAAGAGACTGTACGACCCTTGTTGTAGTGTACGCCCATTAGGGGACATTAAAAATATTCCGCCGAATATTCCTTGTATTTTGTTTCTTACAATTCGGAAGGGTTTCTCTCTAATATATAAGGGAGACAAAAAACCTTGGAAGGGTCAGTGATACTCTGGGAAACTTACTAATCTTGAATAAAAAGAAACTTTGCAACTCTCTTCTCTTTACCTATTATTATTGTAGAGATTATTATCTTCAGCTACGATTACCCCTTCATCTTTGATTGATTTGTTCAAAAAAGTTTTAATATCTTTTGAGTCAAACAAGGGAAAAAACATACTTCAAGGATGACAATATTTTTGCCAAGAAAAGATAAAACAATTTTTGCATAATGATTTTCTAAAACAATGCTTTAGTACCTTACTTTAATTGGCACACTGATGAATCTTAAGTAGGACGCCACATGATTTGGTATAGTATTTAATTTGTTTCTTTGTTCATTGTCGCGTGGCCTTTGTGCTCACACCGACACTCGCAAATACGCCATTTTCTTTAGTCCACAAACTTATTGAAACAAAAAAAAAAAAAAAAAAGTAAAAAGAAATCAAACGGAACGACAAGAAGGGTGTGACCTAGTGCAATGAAATGTATTGAGAATTATAATATTTCAGGTTTAATTTTAGCGGAGGCAAAAAAATTATCAGGTGATTTTTTTTATTCGTTCAAATTTTAAAGAACAAAGCTACCCAATAATATTATACAGATGAAAAATAATAAATACCCGTAAAATTAATAGTGGGACCCATAAACAAATCAGATACACTTTGGTTATAAAAAAATAGAACGCCTAGACACTAAAGTCGTCAGCTCCATCTTGGTTAGTTGGGTTGTCTTTCTCTTTCCTTCTACCCCACTTCCACCGTCGGCAGCTGTTAAGAGACAATTCTTCTACGGCTACAGCTCATTTTTCTGTTATTTTTAATTACTACTCCTACTACTATTATCTAAAGAATTTAAATTATATGTTTTCATTTGTAAAATATTTTTATATCATTAATTTAGTTGTAAACTTAAGCTATATCTACTTATAGTATAAACAATTTACTATTATTATAATTTAACTGGTTATATATATATATATATATATATATAAAACATATATAAAAAACATGTTCTCAATCTATTGTTAGGATACAATATAAGACCTCCATCAAAAGAATATGTAATAGAAGACTAGATGTAAATTAAACTCATTATGTATTCTTCACTTTATCGTTAGGCTATTAGAAACCGTTATCTATAGTCTATTTAAAAATTAAACTCTTTATGTAAACGTTTATTTCAAATATTTCGTACTCCATCAGGCTAAAGAAGTTTTAGATATTTAACTGTTATTTCCATATGTATTAAGTAGAAGATTCTTTTCTTTACGGGTTAAAAAGTCCTTGTATTGCCACAGACGCTTCACACTCCTCCTATTTGCTTGCAAATTACCAGCCATAGCAACGAATTGAAAAGACGGGCGACTCTTTAATTTTTGAACACAATTGCATTCTTTATATGAATACATTGGCAATTAAGACAGATAGAGATTTCGTTGATAGCTGCAAAATTTAACCATTGAAGATGACACTTTGTTTACTTTCCGATTTTTATGTTCTTTATTGAATTCTACAGGACTGTTATTTTTAGGTATAAACATTCATACACTTCAATTTGATAGAAAGTTCTTTTTTTTTTCTTTCCTAAACAGTGGCGGCTCGGCCCCCACAAAATTAATGCCCCAAATTTACTCAAATTATATATAATGTAAATAATTATGTATTTATTATTAGTGATAAATAAATTAGTTTTAATCATTTGTTGTCAATTTTTAAAGTTTATACTAAAAAGTGTAGATTATTAATTTGCATTTTTTTCGTATTTTTTATTATTCTTTTTTGTTACCTCACGCATGGTGGATGTGCTCAACTTCTTAATTTGTCTAACGCACTTCAACTTGAATCAATTTTATTTATAACTATGATTTTGTAGAATCTTCTTCTATTCTTTAAGTGCTTTTTAGACAATTTTTCAATCTTAAGCTAATAAAATTATCAAAGAATTAGATATGAAAAAACATTTCTTAACCTCGAATATCTTTTGAGGTCTCCTTTTAAATTTTCTCTTTACGTCACATGTAGTGTTGTGCCGCCTATGTTCCTGAACTAACATAATTACAAAAAATGAGAACACTCAAAACTATAGTACTACTATCATTTATAGTTATAATTTGCAAGTACACTTTTGGTTCCAATATCCGATTGGGGCTTTGTTTTACTCTATTCAGTTTTAAATAAAGTAGCTTATTGAAGTATTTTTTTCACCTTTTATTTAAGGAATTATACCCTCAGGGTCCATTTAGTTTTTTCTTTTGTAAGAAAAAAGAATATCGAATAACACACGCAGACATTATGTCTCTAATTATCATTTTAAGAAGACCCTCAAAGTTTTAATAAGCCTGTCTTATCTTAAAGGGGCATCGCTTCATTGAGTAAAAGTAAATTCTTTTAATAAAAATAATACTATTACATAATATAATGTACATAGTAAGAATTCTTATTTAATTTTAAATTTTAAGTTTTTATTTAAAACCTAATATTTTTATATATACTTACTAATATGTAAAGTCAATTTTAACTTTATTACTACTACTATTTACTTTATAATCATTTTCGATAATTCAGTAATGGAAACTTACATTTAATAAGAGCAAATAAGTAATTTTGGATGAAAACAACATACACAATAAAAAGCTTTATTACAGCGGCCAGTGGGTGGTTATTGTCTAAAAAGACATTATTAAAGTCCACTCTCAATAGACTAACTTGCCATGTGAGCTCAGTTCCAGCTGCCACTCACCGCCAAGATTTTTCTCCTCTCTTTTAGCCCATTTTCAGTAGCATTTTAGCAGATCTTAAGCAGAGAGTGTCCCAAAAGAAAAAGCACAAGAAAATCTATAGCAGCTACAAGGGGCTTATGGAGTTCTTCAGATCTTTTCCTAGATTTACTACTACTGCAGTATTATTAATCTTCTTGCTGTCTTGCTTCAGCTTTTCATCGACAGGTTTGCTCATGACTTTATACCCTTTTTTTTTGCAATCCATTTAATTTTTTGTGAAATGGGTTTTAATTAGTTCTTGATTTGCTTGTTTGGATTTGAAGTATTCGGTAATACTGAGAGTTCTTGATGGCATTTCTTGGAGGATTAGAATTTTTTGTGATTTTTAACATCAAGATTTGATTTTTATGTCAAATCACATATCATGTTTGATTTTAATGTCACATTACATCTAATTTCTATTGTTGGGATTAATGAACTGAAATCATACTGGACCAAAGATTGATCTGCTTCTTGCCAAACTAAATCCAGAGGAGTAAACTATATCGGGTCTTGATTTGGGTAAATTGAACCTAAATGTTAGATCTTTAATGTTTTCTACTGATTAATTCCTCCCCATCCCCCAAGAGAGGGAGCGAGCATCTAAAGATACACCGGTAGGTAGTGATAAATCTCACTGAAAAGGATTTCAGATCAATCTCATTTTTCCTTTCACTTGGGTTTTACTCTAATTTATGCTTCACAATTATATAGGAAGCTAAAAGTATTCTTATCTTTAGTCAATGTGCTATCCTAATTGAATTCTCTGCATTCTCCTAAAGACAAGATCAAAGAAGATCGTAACAGTTTGGCTCCGTGCCTGTACTAGATATATGTCAACTATGATCGCTGGTCAAATACGAGCCCCGGAAAACATTTGGAAATGATGGATCCAGTCCAAACTATATTCTTCTATAGGAGAATCCATTTTGTTGCAATTGATGTTCTGATGTTAGAATTTAGGGGTTACACTGTCACAACTTGCATTTTACCACGTTGGTTAGGATTTTAAAGTTTGAACTGAATATACAACCATATTCAACTTGTTACATAGTCTACAGAAAGTTGAACTCCTTAAAAATTTCTCATTTTCTATGTTGTTGAATCAGATATGGGATTCATTTCACCCTTTTCTACTACATCAGGGTAAAGATCTGTTGTTTTTCACAGTTTTCACATTATAATTTTGTTTCTGGTTTTCTTCTAGATGCCTTCGATGCACTTGATCCCAATGGCAACATCACAATAAAATGGGATGTCATCAGCTGGACGCCGGATGGATATGTTGTAAGTAGCACTCTCTTTCTCTCTCTCTCTTCCCCTCCCTTTGTTTTTTGAAAACCATTTTGGACTAAAACCAGTCTGCATCTGTTGCACTGCAGTTTCTGAGTTTGTTTAAGAATTGCCTTTCCACACATTAGTTGTTTCCAGTGTTATTGCGTGTAGTGCATAGAAAAAAGTTTTTTAAGTTCTTTAGCAAACTGTTTTATTCTTTAGTCTTTAGGTTTCAGTGTCATGTTCTATATATGCTTTAGTCTGCATTTACCTCTACTTCTTCTTGTTGGAGTAGTATTGAACAAATTGGAAGTTTCTGATCATTATCATTGGCAACGGACAGGCTGTTGTGACTATGTTCAACTTCCAGCAATATAGACATATTCAAGCACCAGGCTGGACTCTGGGATGGACATGGGCGAAGAAGGAAGTAATATGGAACATGATGGGAGCTCAAACAACAGAGCAAGGAGATTGTTCGAAATTTAAAGGAAACATTCCCCATTGTTGCAAGAAGGATCCAACCGTTGTTGACTTACTGCCCGGAACTCCTTACAACCAGCAGATTGCAAATTGCTGCAAGGGAGGAGTGATCAACTCATGGGGCCAAGATACTGCAACTGCTGTTAGCTCATTCCAAGTCAGTGTTGGTGCTGCCGGAACAACCAATAAAACAGTTAGAGTTCCTAAGAACTTCACCTTAAAGGCACCTGGGCCTGGTTATACTTGTGGACCCGCTAAAATTGTTAAACCCACTAAGTTCGTTACTCAAGATGGGAGACGAGTAACACAAGCCATGAGTAAGTTAATTGTTGAGATATCTCCTTTGTCCATGAAAAAAATGAGAATTCTGGAATTCCTCTTTTAAGTCTGTTATTTCTCCTTATAATTGCCATTGAAGATTAATTTCTAACTATTTATATTGTTAATGACAGTGACTTGGAATGTCACGTGCACATACTCACAGTTCCTAGCTCAAAAAACTCCCACATGCTGCGTCTCTATCTCATCCTTCTACAATGACACAATTGTACCGTGTCCAACATGCACTTGTGGCTGCCAGAAGAATGGCACTCAGCATGGAAATTGTGTAGAGTAAGTCCTGCAAAAACATGCTTTATTTTTTCCTCCATTTTTTTTATCACTTCTAAAAGCTTTGGTTATTTACTTCCTGCTCCTTTTTCATTTGCTCCACGCAGTCAAGACGAACCGCACTTAGCTTCAGTTGTTTCAGACCATGGAAAGAAGAATACTTATGCTCCTTTGGTTCAGTGCACAAATCATATGTGCCCTATTAGAATTCATTGGCATGTGAAACTCAACTACAAGGAGTATTGGCGAGTGAAGGTCACTATAACTAACTTCAATTACAATATGAATTATACACAATGGAACTTAGTTGTCCAGCATCCCAACTTTGACAACCTGACTCAGTTATTCAGCTTCAATTACAAGTCACTAACACCTTATGGAGCAATAAGTAAGTTCTCTTTCTATTGTTATACAACTATACAAGCTCTCATAACCAGTTGCTACTGTTTCATTCGTGATCCAAAGAGCTAGCTGCTAATACTTTAGTGTTAAAGACATTAGATGGATTTCCAAAAGTATCTTTTCCCTACTTTTAAAGAAGAATTTCATTTCAGAATCTTGTGTCATGTTTTTGGTTGGCAATACTATGCTATTGAAGATATTTACCTAGATTGCCCTATCAATTGAGAGATTGGAGGATATGGCTAATCTCCTGGGCCTTTTTTTTTACAGATGACACTGCCATGTTATGGGGTATGAAATTCTACAACGATCTGCTCATGCAAGCGGGTCCTTTAGGAAATGTCCAGTCAGAGCTTCTATTCCGCAAGGATTTATCGACTTTTACTTTTGACAAGGGGTGGGCTTTTCCCCGCAGAGTTTATTTCAATGGTGATAACTGTGTCATGCCGCCTCCTGATTCATATCCATATATGCCAAATGCTGGTACCCTATGGAAGGTTTCTTCACTAAAGTTAGTGGTGACGCTGATGCTCTCTACAGCCTTCTTCTTTGCATTTATTTAGAAGCCTCTCGTTTGGATAAATGCCAAGTGTCTGTCTCAGTAAGTTATCTTTGGATTGATTCACTCCCACTGCTGATAGAACTGATTGGAGTATTGCCTGAGCAGTGACGCCGACCATTCTTATGGATTCGGGTAATACTTGTTCGAGGCAAATATTAGTTTCATCTGCATACTCGTAAGGGCTGGTGGAATGGCTGCCATAATTTTCCTTCAGGAGTTGTATCCAATGTGTTTCTACTGTGGTGTATTCATTTTTGTTATGTAGATTTCTCAAATTCATAGTGATCTCAGATTTGTATGAGAATAAAGACCATTTACAAACAGATAGAGTTAAATTATTTGATATTCTTTAGTGCTCTATTTTTCTGTACCATCACCATGTAACCACTTTCTACATTGTAAAAAAGATTATGTGTTTTTCTAGCGTTTATAGTACATTCGATAATTCCTGTCCTTACCTTGCACCTTGTTCTATTCTATGAAATGTTTGCTTCTTTAGAGCAATTTCTAGCATTTTGCTAGCTCAACAGTGACATGAATGAGGTTTACTACTTGCTCATGTCCATATTGTCAATGTTGGAAAAAGTAAACCAGATTCATCCGATTTACCTAGTTCATGTATTAGGACATTAGCTAAGATGCACCTTTTGAAGACATGTTTCCCAGTATGTATCAGATTGCTCTAAGCATAGACTCCACTGTCTCTCAAAATAGAGAAAATGGCACTTGGTGCCCACATTTCAGAAGAAATTTGCAGGATTGAGAGGTCAACAGACTACTCACAATGTTAAGCTCCCTAGAAGGTCATAACACCGATGATCAACAGCCTGACAATTTTTTTTGGGGAAACTCTAAGAGGCAAGTACACAGTCAAAGAAGGCTACATTCACTTCTGTGATCAGAATGCAATATAGATAACTGGCCATGGAAACACATCTGGAGAACTAAAGTGCCTACCAACGTGACTTGCTTCACATGGTTGTCTCTAAATGGGGCCTATCTCACTCAAGATAACTTAATCAAGAGTAACATTACACTAGTTAACAGATGCTACATGTACCAACAACGGTCAGAAAATGTAAACCACCCATTCCTCCACTGCTCAGTTGCAAAAGAAATCTGGAACTTCTTCTACACTACTTTTGGTCTCAGATGGATTATGCCACAATCAATAAAGCAAGCTTTTGAAAGTTGGTATTTTTGGAGAGTTGACAAATCCATCAAATAAATCAGGAAAATGGTGCCAGCAGTAATTTTTTGGTGTATTTGGAAAGAAAGGAACCGAAGGTGTTTTGATGGCATTTCAACTCCACTCTACTCTCTCAAGGCTGCATGTTTAGTTAATCTGTTTAGTTGGAACTATCTCACCTTTGTTAACAGTGCTGATAGTTTTGTGGATTTTATTAGCTCCACGATAGTAGCATAGGCTTTTGTAATGGAGCTACGTATCCTATCTCTTTTGTACTCTTTGCATCTTCTTGATGCTCTTTAATGAATCTAATTTACTTTATCAAAAAAAAAAAAAAAAAAAAAAAAGAGATGCATGTATGATTTTATCTTTGTGTTCGTGTGTGGTAAGAGGATAGAAATACGATCTATCTTTGTGCTCTTTCAATGCCATGACAAATAGAGACTACCTTTGATGCATTTGTTTTTCTTCTCACAAACTGCAAGCACAGGATGGACAAGGGGTGATGTTTCATTATAGAATACTTGAGAGAGACAGGCGCATAGTTCGGAGTTTTTGGGCTAGAGGCTGGGAATATGGTGCATGTTACATTTCATGTCACTGCAAAAGGATCAAAGTATTAGTTGCTCACAAACAAATGTCTTTCAACACAAAAATCTTATGACTTTGACATGATTTTTTCCTGGAGTTACTGGTTTTGGAAAAGTTTCAATTTCTGGTGAAGCGTAAAGAGAATGATTTACAAAACAGAACATTAAAACCAGGACCAAAGATGAGAAAGGACGTAAGATATGCTTCAGGGAGTTGAAAATAAGCATAGATTCAAAGATTCTGCAAATATCAAGTTTAATTAGGATACATTATGGGAAAATCAAATTTCATAGAAGAGAAGCAAATGAAAGGCTTTTATAAACGTTCTCGTAGAACCGAGAATGAAGTTTTCATTTTATACATGCCAGATCATGAATTAGTAACTGCTTCAATTTTTTTGGTATCAATAGTGAGCAAGAGTTATCAATAAGAAGAACCCGAGTCAAGTAATCAACTGCATGTTATATAAAATTCCTATGTCATCTTCCATAGAGAAAACAATACTTAATTAGTTTGCTCTAGGACCATATAATGTCCGAGACACTACATTCAATTGGAAAATTAACCAAAAAGGAGTTGGTAATTGAAACTTACAACAAGCCATATAGTGTACAAGACATTCCACATCTCATTTACTGGTGATATATCCATTGGGAACCAAGGCAGCTGCATAACACAAATATTTGTTTGAGAAAAACAAAACAAGCAAAAAGAATGAATAAAAATTCAGTGTATGAAACTGAAAAACTTCACCGGCATAAGACAAGAGCTCAGTGGCGTGCTCAATTTTCTTATACATTTGGTTTAGATGATCATCACATACATGTATAGTCATAAAACTGGTTCACAACTTTAAAGATAGGTAGAATTAATAAGATGATATACTGCCCAAAGCTAACAGAGTTTTCTTCAAAAAGAATGAAATATGTCAGGTGGTAGCAATTTGGAATTATGAGTGAGAAATATGGGGTTGCTTCTTACCAATTGGTTGTTGGTAGCAAAAAGAGGAAGAGAAGGGGTTCATACTTCATTGTCATTTTATTTCTCTCTTTCTTATATTGTCTCTCTTTTATATTACTCTTGGCCTTTCTGAATCTTGAAGCAAGTATTCCTTGAGAATTGAGTGTTACATTTCAACAGCCATCCTCATGTTGAAACAATATTAACATTAGACAGAATATGGGGGCCCTTTCAAATTAACTAAATGTCTTGGGGAGTGTGACAGGTTTAAAATTTAGATGTTGTGCGAATTGAGAGAGGATGTTCTGAAAATGAAATATATATCTAACTGTATTATAATTACTAGTTTTTGGGCACGCACATTGCGCGTGATTCCATATAAATAATTTTTTTTTTTTTGCATATTACAAAAAAATTACTTTAAAATGTTTTTAGTTGCAAAATAAAAATTAAAAGGAAAAATATATTTTTCATTTATTGAAAATGATGAACAATTCCTATTTCAGACCTTTTATGACCGTTATACTTTGAGAAAAAAATAAACTTGAATATTACAAGTATATATAATTTTAGAAATATAGAAATAATAATATCTATAGGAAATTTTTAATATCATTTTTATAAGTGTCGTTTACATATGGGTAAGGAAACCTTTTAAAAGCTATCAAAGTAATTGGTTGATGCTGGTATTCGAAAAAGAATAGAAAAAAAAAACATAGAAATTACATACTGTAACAGCCTTGTGCTTGACTCTATTAAACCCAAAACGGATACCAATAAGTTTAGCATGTTTTATCCTTATTTATTACTCCATCCGTTCATTTAGTTGTCAAGTATTCTAAAAATAAATTTTTATTTTTGCTTGTCATATTAAGAGAAAAATAATTTATTTTTCTTGTTTTGTCCTTTAGCATTAATTATTCATTCCAAATTATTTTTTTAAATCCAATAAGACTATACACCAATTAATATGAGTATAATGGTAAATTATGCACTTTATTTGTAGTATTTCTTAAGGGGTGTGCAAATAGTGGACAACTAAAAGTGAAATAAGGGAGTATTATTATTATTCTTCTTTCAACTAATCTATCCTACCAACGCAACTCATTTTGATCTCTTCTTCCAACACTCATCTATTTTATCAACAAACTCCATGTAAAATTAGGACTATTCGTTTCTAATTCCTTTTGTGCTCTTTTATGTAAAGCGTTAATTATCTGCAATAAAGCTTTTTTAAAGTTTCGAGTACTTCATAGTAGGGGTGTCAATGGTTCGGTTCGACCGGTTATTTTATAAAATTTGTACAATACAATTTTTTTGGTTATTCTATTATATATAACCAAAATTAGACTTTTCGAAACCATCTCAATCATGTCGGTTTCTCTTTGGTATCGGTAAGGTTCGGTTAATTTTCGGTATTTTTTTATATCATGTAAAATTCACCAGTAGAAGTAGAATGCAATAACATAAGTTCTTTTATAGGACTTAGCAAAACTCTCTAGACATTTTTATTATTTAAAGGGTGATGAATTAAAAAAAAAGGAAGAGATGGCTAGAGAGCAGATCCATCAACTCTTCTACAACAGCGTAAAAGAAATCAAACAAAGGCAAAGAAAATATAAATCAGACGAGTTGAAAGATATACCAAGCTGAGACTCAAGAATAAAGTATATAGAAGATTAAATATTCAAAAAGATAAATCCAAATTATATGAAAGGAAACATATTTAGTACATTGTAGTTTGCTACTCATAATCGCTAGAATACTTTGTGTCTTGCTAATAAAGATACTTGAAATAACTTAGTTTAAGTAGAAGTAGCATAATAGGTTTTAGGAATTAATATTTTGAGTTTAATTACTTGTTGGCTTGTAATAATTTTCATAATTTCAAGGCCTAAAGAAAATTTAATACATTATTACTTTTAAACTTACTAAATAAATATATTTTCTACACGTAAAATATATTCGGTACGGTTCGGTATTTTTTCGGTTTATTTTTATAAAATAAAAAACCTACCCTAATTATCGGTGTGGTTATAGATTTATATAAAAACCTACGGTTTCTTAAAAAGAAACCTAAAAATCGGTTCGGTTCGGTCGGTTTAGTCGGTTTTCAAATATCCATTGACACCCCTACTTCATAGAGAGCACTCTGGATATAACCATTAACCGCGGGGATATTAATCCACTTCTAATTTTAGTTAATGCACTGAATTCACCTCATACAACTCATATTAAATTCTTTCTCCTACAATTAGACTTTTTGAAGAGGTTTTACCTTCGAAACAAGCAAATGAAATTGGGAAAGACAAAATTTAAGGGGAAAAAATTAATTAATTATCTTTATTTAACCAAGTATATCAATTTACACACTAACTCTTGGACTCAAGAGTCAGTAATTCCCAGCAGAAAACAAAATTGAACTATACTAAATAAAATTATATTATTGCATAAGCAAAAAATGCATTGATTTTCTAATTAATAACATTTTGAAGTTAGGATATTTGCTATTCAAATGACCTATGCTTGACTTTGAAAGGTTTCTATATGTTGTAATACATAAAGAACACATATATATCTAGCTTTCATGCATCATTAAGCATAGTAGTAAAGTAAATCAATTTGACATAATCCTAAACTAAAACACAAAATAACTTATGATATATATAAATATTATTCAGTGAAGGGTCAAAATTTAAAGAACATTAATCGGGACTTGAGGAAAAGTTAAACAAATAACAAATAATAAGTACTTGTTGACACCTTCAGGTATGAACATATACAAGTTAACTAATATCTAGAAAAGAAGTAAAAGCAAGAAGATAGTAGCTCTTGCTATAGAGACTAATAAAACTCACAAAAAAAGGACATTTCAAGCTTATAAGACCTAACATTCGCGATGATGGAAGATCTAATTTTAAGCATTCGAGGAGTAGTTTGCGAGGTCTTTTATATCTTGAATTCATTTTGAGGTTAGGAAGATGAAAAGAATGACCATTGAGCTTATTAATATCAATAAATGACATGATCATCTCTACTCCTATTCTTAATGAGTACAAACAATTGATATTGTTAGTATTTATTAGAACGTAAGTTTACATTTTTCTACGGAATTTTTACGTGGGAGTAGTGTTTGATTGAAGAATATCCTTGCATTTCAACCTTCGAAGCATTAAGTTCAGCATATGTCCCTAGCCAAAATTGCCTTAATGTTATCCAAAATTATGCCATTTAGCAAAGATGTAGACTTGCTCACATTGATACAGATTTACTTAATACGTTTAATACAACTAAAGCCTAGTCCAAATTGTAAAGATTTATTGGTCGACTTCTCTGAGCTTTTGTGAATTTGTACAGCCATACCTAATCATAGGCTGATCTTCTAGAAAATTTGACGTAAAATTCAATCTTTTTCCCGGCCGGTGCTCTCTCCTTTCCGAATTATTATTTTTTCTTTGTTCTGGGAGGTAAGAAATAATTGGAGAAGGATAGAAATCAAAGAGAAAAATCCTAAAGAACTCCAACTACTTCTATCCAAAAATGAAACCATAACTAAACTAACACAAGCAACCTGATATTCGCTCTTTTACTAAAATAGCGAAGCATTAAACAATCTCTAACTTGCTTATAATTAACCAGTAGTGAAATTTGGCAAGTAAAAGTTACTTGCACAAGAAAGTAAGAATCATAAAAGAAAAGAAAAAAAGTACGTACATAAATTCAAATCTACCCTTCTTATTATGCTTTTGTATGTTTATTGAAGACTTGAAGTAATAGTGCGCGATTAGAAGGTGGTAATTTCCATCTAACATTACAACTTTACAAGTATTCGTCTACATATAAATAATTGTTGATTTGTTTTAAAAAATCTTCATTTTCATGTAGCATCTAATGGTTATTTTAATTTCAAGAGGAATACACACACACACACTAACTAATGATAAAATAAATAAAAATCATGCGAAAGAAAAAAATGTTAAATTAGAGAGAAATAAAATATTATGGTGATGAAAATAACAAAAACATAATAAACCCTTTAATTTAATTCGGATACATGTACACGAGACCCTAAACAACTGCATTTATAGTAGCTTAAATTCAGTCTTTCACTCCATCAGAGGCTTTGGTTTTTATTACAAATAATATCAATCAACTCCTTGAAAGATAGTGTAGTAAAAGCTACTAAACTTTGAGGAAAGATCAGAGAAGGAAAAGAGGATAAGAAAAATTAACCTTTGACTTTTTTCTGGCATATACAACACATGCATCTAGTTTACTTCGTCTGCCGGCAACATCACTTGCTTCTTCCCTATTTTTCAATAAATATTTTGAACTAAAGAAAAAGCAGAAAAAATATCAAAAGACAAATTCGATTGGGAATTGCGATTTTTTGCATTATACACTTACAATTATAGAACATTTAATATAAGCGAATCATCATAGATTTACTTCACACAACTCTAAAAAAGTAAAAACTCTAACTTATATGATAACAACAATATATTTTCAAAGTCTCTATCTATCTACAAATATCCTAAAATGTTCTTGTTCTTTAATCATCTCTGGTGACATTTAAATATCTCAAAGTGTTCTCAGAATTCTAAGAGTCAACAAAACATAATGGTACCCAATACATCTGTCTTCAATGGTCTAATTAACTAATTAAGTATTTAGTTGTTTTGTCTAATCTTTTGTTAATTGAGTTATTAAATGAATTATTGCTAGTTGTAGGAATTAAATCGAAGAAACTCTAGTTATATCATACTTTAATTGGTTATTAATGAATTTCTTCTGCCGATGAGATAATTCATTAGTAATTTAATTGTGAAACTGATGGCTTTCTTTAACGGGTCAGAAAACCATAAAGATGACTTGCTATTGTTTTCAACAATAATTACTCCTATCCATTACAATATGCAAGGCATCATTAGTAATTATTCATTACCATAGGAAAATTAATTCTCTTAGATACATCTTTGCCAGAACACCAAAAGTCTGGATAAAAACTAACCATTCACGGGTTGCCTTTCTCTATGATTCTTAAAAGTACACTATTCATTATGAAATATATTTACTATTTTGTATATTATTGTTTTTAAAATAGTGATTCTTTGAAGGACAAAAATGTCGTTCAAATTTTTGATGGGTATTTTAGTAATTCTATCTTACCTAAAAGTCTTCATACTTATAATATAGTGTATATATATATATATATATATATATAGTATGATGATTATGGTTATGTACAATTAGGGGCAGATGCACCTTTGCACCAGCGGTGTCATCCGACACCGCTTCGCCAGAAAATCTAATTAAATATATATTTTATTAAATTTATAATATTATAAATATCCGTTATAAAAAACAAAACGAACGTTATTGCAAAGAAGTGCGTTTTGGTCCAATGGCTAAGAAGCTAAGTTTGAACGGTAGGTAAGTGGTTCAAAGCTCAGCAGCTTGTATATGTTTTGCTACTTTTTTTTCTTTACTTTTCTTTTTCTCGAAGATAACATCTTTTAAGCTTTCAAAATTAAGCAAGTTTATCATCTGAAATTCATTTAACTTGGAAGAAAGAATCAATGAGGTGAATCACATCTACGCAGTGAAAGAAATTTTAAGTTCCTTGAAAATTATTTAAATATGAGTGATTGTGTGATGCCTTATATATATAAAATAAAAATAGTACTATGACGCTTTATGAATAATTTTCAAAAAGTAAAAACTCATCGAGAAAAAATATAATATTGTAATATATTGCATTTTATTGATATAAATTGAATCTTTTTTTTTAATATAGCATCACTTTGTTATATTTGTTTATTTATTCACTTTTTAAAATTATCGATACCGCTTGCGAAAAATTCTGCGTACGCCCCTGTGTGCAATCACACACATGTAAAAAATAGGTCCAAAAGCACTGGATTCGGCAACTTTTATCCACCAATGTAAGGAAATGATTTGATTATCATTCTAAGCTTCAGTCGAAGTCAGTTTTTAAATCTTAAAGATATACATATATCACCACTGCCAAACGCAGAAAGAGGAAAAAGAATGTTATATATTATCCCAATACTTCATGTAAATTGGTGTCAATTTAAAAAAAAAAACTGTTGTCGATTTTCTTTCAGTTGGAGTGATTCTATATAAGACTACCTATCTGGGGTAAATTAAAAAATAGTCAGATTTATAAGTGGTAATTGAAAAACAGTCACAGTTTCAAAAGTAATCAAAATTTAGCAACTTCTTATGTAAAGATAAATTTGAACGAAAACACTGTTCAAAATTCGGAAAATATTCCAGCATAATATACTGGAGTTCCAGCATAATATACTTGAGTTATAGTATAATATACTGGACTTCCAGCATAATGCTAGAGTTCCAGCATAATAACTAGAGTTCCAGCATAATATACTGGTCTAACATAATATATTGTGAGTGTAAGATAATTAATTCACAGTCATAGCAGAGATTAAGAAACAATCATACAGATATTAAATTATAATCTTGCGTTAGAGTCTAAGGAAGCGTATCGTTAAACTCCATCGATTCAGTAGCGATAACAAACAACGATTAAGCCTGAGAATAACTTCCACGATCCACTAGCTACGTGCTCTCACAGCCCAGAGAACTTGACTGATGGGACGTCTACTGTTACCACGTATTCAAGAGGCAGAATACACTAGAGTTTTCTAATAGCTAGGGAAAGGGGGGTTGGCCTTTATTTATAAATAGTGCCTACCCATCACAGGCCAATAGTTATATATTGGGCCTCACTTACTCCATACGCACAATACTTAATATTAGGCCTTTTATTTATCCACCATTTGGGCCACATCACTATTCTTTCAGGCTATAACCAATTAACGTAAGTCCAAATTCCAGCATTCTCCCACTTGGACGCCAACGCTAATTGAGGACATGAAAACAATTTTAAATATTTGGGTTTTTTAAGAAAATCATTTTTGAAAAAGGATTTTAGACTCTACGGTGGCCACACTACTCACATAGCCAAGGATAGATTGACCCATATAACAATCCATTCAGTCTCAATAGAAAAGACTAACAATGAATCGTAGCAGGCATCACACCATTTTAAGGTATGAATTCTATCTACGACCACATATGCTAGAATTTCCATCAACATGGATCAAACATGTGTGCTAAGCATTTTATCTTTCTAATCAAGGTGAATAGATTTACACCTCTTAGAAAGAAATAATCCTCCAAGTGATATTATAACCATATCACCTCAGGAGCTTCCAAGTGACACAAAATCATATTACCTCAGGAGGATTCCCTTGTGCCTTACCCGGGATAATCAAGGCAACAAGCCGCAAGACTCAAAGATATCATGATTTTATGCAATGTCCAATTGGAAATAAAAATAAATAAATTATCATGTTAGTCATAAGCATAACAGGTATCAAATAACACAAGCTTGCATAAAAATAGAATTTATCAAAAGCAATATCTCAGTCAGCAATTACAAGGTAACTCCCACTGACTAAAGCACATCAAAAGACTCTAAAATACCCATATTTTTAGCATGTTCATTAAACACTACAGGCCTAAGACCTTTAGTCAAAGGATCAGCCAACATAGATTCTGTGCTAATATGCTCAATACATATATCACATTCTTTTACCATGTCTCTAACCTTAAGAAACTTAAGGCTAACATGCTTAGAGCCTGTTGTTCTCTTGTTATTCTTGGAGAAGAACACAACTGCACTGTTGTCATAGAAAATAGTCACCGGCTTAGATATAAAATCCACAATTTGTAATTTAGTAAGAAAATTCTTCATCTAGACAGCATGTGAAACAGTCTCAAAACAATCAGTAAACTTAGCTTCCATTGTAGATGTAGCAGTGATGCTTTGCTTCTCACTTTTCTAAGAAATAGCACCTCCACCCAACATAAAAATATACCCAGAAGTTGATTTCATAGTGTCTTGACAACCTGTAAAATCAGAATCTGAATATACTAGAAGATCCAGGTCATCAACCTTTTTGTACACAAGCATGAAGTTTTTAGTGCGTTGTAGATATCTCATCACTTTCTTTGCAGCCACTCAATGTGTCCACCCAGGATTAGAAGAAAATCTTCCTAACATGTTAACAGCAAATGTAATATCAGGCCTTGTACAAACCTGTATGTACATCAAACAACCAACAACACTTGCATATGGCACATCTTTCATAGTTCTCATTTCAACTTCATTTTTCGGACATTGATCCTTGCTAAGTTTGTCTTCTTTTACAACAGGTGCAATACCAGGTCTACAGTCTTGCATATTGAAAGTTTTAAGAACACTCTCAATGTAGGAACGCTGTGATAAACCCAATAAACCACGTGACCTATCTCTTTTAATTTCTATCCCAAGAACAAAAGAGGCTTCACCAAGATCTTTCATATCAAAAGACCTAGACAAAAACTATTTGGTCTCATTCAACAAGCCCAAATCATTTGTGGCAAGCAGAATGTCGTCAACATAGAGAACCATGATAATGAAATTACCATTAGCTATTTTAATATAAACACATTCATCAAGCTTATTCTCCACAAATCCAAGTTTTGTAATAATTTCATCAAATTTCAAGTACCACTGCCTGGAGGTTTGTTTAAGCCCATATATGGATTTGTTAAAGCTTGCACACTAGATGTTCTTTACCAACTTCTTTAACCCTTCAGGTTGAACCATGTAAACTTCTTCAAGTAGACTCCCATTCAGGAAAACAGTTTTAACATCCATCTGGTGCAATTCTAAATCAAAATGAGCCACAACAGCCATCACAATTCTAAATGCATCCTTGGATGAAACAGGAGAAAATGCTTCTTTATAATCAATACCTTCTTTGTGAGTGTAACCCTTAGCAACCAATCTTGCTTTATGACAGTCTATGTTTCCTTTAGAGTTTCTTTTAGTTTTAAACACCCATTTGCAACCAATAGGTCTAAAACCTTTAGGCAATTCAACTAACTCTCACACTCCATTGTGTTTCATGAAGTGCATTTCATCTTTCATTGCCTCACGCCATTTATCAACAAATGGAGAGGAAATAGCTTGAGAATATGATAAAGGATCAGTCAGCTCTCCAGTATAACTAAGATTTTCAGTCACATACACGATAAAATCATCAGAGATGGCAGACCTTCTTTCTCTTTATGACCTGCGGAGTGGTTCATTGTGTACATTTTGTTCAGGAACTATGGGATCTACGTCGTTGTTCCCTTGATTCTCCCCCTCTTGAATAGGTTGGTTTACCACCTTTTCATGTATAACATGTATAGAGACAATGACTTCCTTCTCTTTCAATACAATTTCCTTGCCACATGAACAATCACAATCATAAACATCATGCTCAAGAAATTTTGCATTAATAGACTCAACAATTCTAGTGCCACGCCCAGGACAGAAAAATCTAAAACCTTTAGAGTGATCAGGATAGCCTATAAAGAAACAACTAGTAGTTTTAGGATCAGTTTTCTTTTCTGTGGGTGAATAAATACGAACTTTAGCTGGACATCCCCAAATGTGAAAATGATTCAAGCTAGGTTTTCGGGTTGTCCATAGTTCAAAGGGAGTTTTCAAGATAGATTTTGTAGGAACTCTATTCAGGATATAGCTAGCTGTTTTTAAGGTTTCACCCCAAAGAGACTCAGGTAGGCTAGTCCTTGACATCATACTTCTCACAATTTCCATAAGAGTACGATTTCGTCTTTCAGCCACACCATTCTGCTCAGGAGTACCTGGCATGGTATATTGTGCTACTATCCCACATTCTTGCAAAAATAAAACAAAAGGCCCCATACATTGACCAGACTCATCATATTTTTCATAGTACTCACCACCACGGTCAGACCTTACTATCATAATGGACTTTCCAAGCTGTTTTTCAACTTCAGTCTTGTAAATTTTAAACTTATCAAGTGCTTCAAATTTTTCTTTTAAAAGATATAGATAAGAGTACCTTGAAAAGTCATCAATAAAAGTAATAAAATACTTATGATTGGTCAACGTAGGTACATAAGGTCTACTAATATCAGTATGAATTATTTCTAAGAGTTCAGAGCTCCTAGTGAAACCCTTTCTCTTAACCTTGGTCATTTTACCCTGAACACAATCCACACAAATTTCAAAATCTTTTGGATCAAGAATAAGTAAAATATTTTCCTTTATCAATAGTTCAATTCTTTCTTTAGAAATATGACCAAGACGCCTATGTCATAATAGGTAAGACATTTTACTCATAGCAGACCTTTTGTGGGCAATATTTTCAACATGCATTGTAGAAAACGTTTCATTCAATACATTCAAGCGATATAGACCATCACTTAAAAAAGCATCAGCAACAACATGTGAATCATAGGAAATTTTAATAATACCATTATTTTGTTGAAATGAATAACCAGTTTTGTCCAAAAGGAAAACCGAAACTAATTTCCGTCTCATAGACGGTACAAAAACAGTATTTTCTAAACGAATACTAGAATTATTCTTAAAAGGTAAAATAGATATCCCTATAAACTCTATTTTTGCTTTGAGTCCATTGCCCACAACAACACTGGCTTCATCCTCTTTTGGCTTTCGTCTGCTTACTAGATCCTGCAAGTCATTGGTTACATGAACAGTTGCACCACTATCCAACCACCAAGAATTTAAAGGAACATGAACAAGACTAGTTTCAAAGCAAACAAAAGCCAAAATATTACCTGGTTTCTTTTTCAGAGGACAACCAGATTTCTTATGACCTTCTTGTTTGCAATCCCAGCACTTGATTTCTTTCTTAATTACAACTTGAGGACCAAGAGGATTATGAGACTGACCTTGGTTAACACCAGGCTTATTAGTATGACCACTATTACCACCTAGGCAATGAGACTAACCATGTTTCTTTTTGTGAAATTTAGGTCCACCTTTTCTTTTATAAGAGGGATAATCAACTGACCTAGACGAACTAACAAAGTTCACTACACCTTCAACTTTCTCTTTTTGGATCCTCCCTTCCTCTACCACACAAACAGTAATGAGCTCATCAACACTCCACTTATCCTTTTGTGCATTATAGGTTGTCTTAAGTTGGTTAAACTGCTCAGGAAGGGACCTTAGAGATTGGTGAACAAGAAAATCATCGGTAATGGTTACACCTAAATTATTCAGTTTAGTAGCAATATTAACCAATTTCATAATATGATCACGGACACTACCTACAAGGTCATACTTAATGGTGGACAAGGAATCAATCAAGGTACCTATCTCAGCTTTATCAGATTCTAGGAATTTCTGTCCAATGACACTCAGAAAATCTTTTGCATTTCCATTATCCTTAATTGCACCCTTTATGTGATCAGAAATGGATCTCTTCATGATCATAAGACTCAATTTGTTAGCCTTCATCTATTTTTCATACGTAGCCTTTTCATCAGCAGTGCTAGTAGTTGTAGGTTCAACAGGTTTTTGTTCAGTCAATGCAAAGTCCAGGTCCATTAGACCTAACACTATTTCAACATCCTGTTTCCATTTCTTGTAGTTGTTACTAGTCAAAGTTTCAATGGAATTAAACTGAGTAGTCATGTTTCTAACAACTATATAAGCAAACAACACAAAATTAGATAAAATTATGGGCAGGAATATATAAATCAAAAGAGTCAAAGACATCCATTACACCCCTCCTTTGGGTAGAAGATGCAATTGTCTCCCCTTTTTAAAAAAAAATAAGGAGTCCAAGGCACTCATTGCATCCTTACCTTTAGGAAAGAGATACAAAACCTCCCCATTATTATCCAAGAGCACAAGACATACATTGTGTCCTTCCTTTAGGTAAGAGACACAAAACCTCCTCTTACAACAACTTATCCTTAGCATTAATTTAGCGTCACTAGTATCAAAAGAAAAATCTCCAATACTAGTGTACACTTGTAAAGGATAATTTGGACATGGTACATTGAGAATATTTTAATGACTCAAATAAACAGACCACTTTGGTGGAAACTATCTATTAATCATAACTCTCAATCCATGTATTAAATGATCTCACATGTATGTAGTATTAAGAACTTTTCAGTGACTCAAAATAAATAAACCACTTTGGTGACACTATTTATTAATCACAGTTTCTTAATTAAACACATCAATACATGTGATAAAATAACACCCATATAATTTAAGCCTTTCTATCTAGTTATTAATTTCATTCTCCGACTAAAATTATCATAAAGGTTTCCAGCAATAACTTAAGTACTACTTTTGTAGTATGCTAAAAAGGCATAAATAAATTAGTAATTATCAAATACAACCAAGGTTTTTTTGATCAACTAATGAATAAAAAATTGATAAACATAAGTCAGGACACAAATCCAACAGTGACGCTTTAACCAAGGTACTCAATCAATTCTAAGCAAACACTTTAATTATTTATGTTTGCTATATCACCGTAACATGGAAATTTTAACTTAAAAAATAACCATATAGATTTATGAGCCACAAACGTTAATATCATAACTAATGGACGTACATCTCTTTAAAACTTAACAAAACTGTAGCAGCTAGAAACCTTTTTTTTTACCAATGCCGCCGCCAGCAGCAAATATCAAGGTTTTACAAAAAATTGTTATTATATTTTATATAAAAGTCAATCACAACTTCCAGCATATTCAATCAAACATAGCCGCTAAATACAGATGAATTAACTGTTTTAGAGAGAAACAGTGTCGAACTGTTGTCGTCTAAAATTTTTACGATAGTTCTTTTCATTTTATACTCAAGATTACATCTTGATCTTAATCTCGAAACTATGGTGGCTCTGATACCAACTGTAAGATAATTAATTCGCATCCATAGCAAAGATTAAGACACAATCATACAAATATTAAATTATAATCTTGCGTTAGAGTCTAAGGAAACGTACCGTTAAACTCCATCGATTTAGCAGCGACAACAAACAGCGATTAAGCCTGAGGCCAACTTCCACGATCCACTAGCTACGCACTCTCACAGCCCGGAGAACTTGACTGATGTGACATCTACCGTTACCACGTATTCAAGAGGCAGAATACGCTAGGGTTTTCTAATAGCTAGGGAAAGGGGGATTGGCCTCTTTTTATAAAGAGTGCCTACCCATCACAGGCTAATAGTTATTTGGCCTCACTTATCCATACACAGGTGCTCCAATCTCCAGTATATTATGCTGGAACTTTTCGTATGTTGTAAGTCCAGCATAATATGCTGGAAGTTCATACACAGGTGCACAATCTCCAATATATTATGCGGACACTTTCTGTGTTACAGCCAAATAGTGGCTATTTTTCAATGGCTTACAAACGTTAGTTATTTTTCAATTATCAATCTGAAAAATGGTTAGCCCGTGCTATTTTCACCAAAAATTTTTGCAAACAAACGAAGTTCGCAAAAATAGCTTTTTTCTTCTTCTCTTTTTGCCATTTTCCAACAAACGCCTAAAAGATCCTTGTTTAGTTACAAGGCCTCGCTATGAGTCGATCCATCCGATAGTCTAGTTATAAGGACTCATTATTCATTGGATAATGTGTGGGATTGTTACACAAAATAGCCCGTCAAATTTAATGTTTACTTTTTATAGTCGGTATTGATTATACATAGTTATATATATATATATATATATATATATAAGAGATTAGGTGGGCGACTATTTGGGTTAATTCTTCAAAATATATTAGGGCCCAAATAAATGTGTGCTTTGTAGTATGGCCCATTCTCGTGTCTAGAACGGTGATTGACAGGAATAACCTCCGAAGGGGTTGATCGTGCTATTTATACATCATGTCCCTTTATAATTTAAATTTAAGAGAATGACCTTTTAGATCTTTTATGTGTAAAAGACAGATTTCTTATAAGTAAAAGTAAATCTCTCATGTGTAAAAAAAGAAGTAGGGTCATAAAACTAAAAACACGTTTGTAAAGAGTCAAAAAACCAATACCCGGGGTTGACCTTAGTGAACTTACTAAAATAGACGGTATTCAAAAAATGCTCCCGCATCCGCCAATGTTATTGCTCTTCATGAATTTTTTCTACCGGATTTGTAGAGTTTATGCAATATTTACTCAACCTACATGTTAAGTTATTCATCAAAGTTCGATTGGCATGATTTTGTTCTTCAGGATTTTTTCTACCATATTAGTAGGGGCTATCCTATATTTACTCTACCTATTTGTTTAGTTGTTCTTCGAAGTTTACCCAATTGACATGATTTTTGTGAGTCGTTTTGACAAAGTGTTCTTCAAATTTACAACTTCAATTCGAATCAAATTACCCAAAATTTGCTCCAAATGATTTCCAATTTGAAATAAAGCTTCTATATAACAATACAAACAATCCCATATCACCAAATTATTCAAATAACACCAAATAAAAAGGACACACTTTGTCTTCTTCAACACCTTTGAAGGTACAATAATGGAGTTTTGAACCTTTTAAAGTAAATCACTAAATTATATTTGAACTAAAAAATTAAGCATAAATTATTAACATTCAAACGATTTTAACAATAATGGATCATTAACGTTCCATTTCCACTACCAAACAAGAATTCATGTTCTAAATACTGAAGAACTATATTGTTCAGGTAAACAACGCGACATTTAGCTAAGACCAATTAAAAAAGGGAATAATACGCTAAAATCTATCTTGTTAGGGGACACGCCGTGCAATTGTTTTGGTCTGGAACTAGGAAATAACACTTTGTAGCCCTAAGCCCAGTGGGTCTTGCCCAATATTCAGCATGAAAATGGCGTGGGATAGCCACTATTTAAGGTGATATTTATTTTTTATCCAGCAATTCTAATGTTGAGCAAAAATAGCCACTACTCTATTAATATTAATATGAAAAGATATTTTTACCCTTTTTTCATAGAACTGGAGCCTTGACAATGGCGACAAGCGCAAGACAATTACCATTACCGGCGACCACCGGAACAACAACATCAACAATAACCCTAACCCTAAACAACTCATCGGAATCCTCCTCCTCATCGTCGTCCAAATAGAAGCAGCAACATACAACAGAAACCCTAACTTTGAAACTGAAATAGAAGAAGAAGAGCGTTTCATGGAAGCCAGAAACAGTGGATAACGAGTTCCTCAACAAGAAGAGCTCTAATATTTGTTGTATATTTCACAAGGAAAAGCCTTTTGATGAGGATGACAGCGATGCTGATGAAAATGTGAATCAATCAAATAAGAAGGATCTATTGGTACAAGCTCAAAAGTTAAGGACAATAGGTCCTGAACTTAGGCTAAGAAGCCTAAAAGTTAAGGACAATAGGTCCTGAACTTACAGTTACAAGTTTAAAAGTTAAGGACAATAGATACTGAAGTCCTGAACTTAGACTAACAAGCTCAAAAGTTAAGGAAAATAGGTCCTGAACTTAGGCTAAAAAGCCTAAAATTTAAGGACAATAGGTCCAGAACTTAGACTAACAAGCTCAAAAGTTGAGAACACTTGGTCTTGAACTTACAGTTACAAGTTCAAAAGTTAAGGACATGTAGTCCTGAAGTCTTGAAGTTAAGTTCAAAAGTTAAAGGCATATAGTCCTGAAGTCCTGAAGTTAAGTTCAAAAGTTAAGGACATGTAGTCCTAAAGTCCTGAACTTAGAGTTCCAAGTTTAAAAGTTAAGGACATGTAGTCCTGAAGTCCTGAACTTAGAGTTACAAGCTTAAAAGTTAAGGACATGTAGTCCTGATGTCCTGAAGTTAAGTTCAAAAGTTAAGGACATGAGCAGAAGAGAATTTTCATCCGGACAGTTAAAGTTAATTAAAGTAGTGGCTAAAGACTAAAGACATTTTAAACAATGACTTAAAAGTAAATACATGTGTTATTTGTGGCTAACCGTGCACTTCCCCCATCCTTATTCTCTCTCTCATGCGCTCTCTTTCTCTCTACATCTCTCTCTTTATCTCAATCCCTAATTCCAGTAATGTAGAGCAAAGGAAAAGAGAGCAGCAATTCTACCATTGACAGCCATTAAAAAGCTTTGAAGCTTTGAATTCGAATTTGGGTTTTCAAAAAATATTATTTATTTGAATTAGGTGTTGTTACAAACAATTGAGAATTTTCTCTACGTCTATCTCTATCTCTCAACCCCTAATTCCAGTAATGTAAAGCAAAGAAAAAGAGCAGCAATTCCACCACTAACAGCCATTAAAAAGCTTTGAAGCTTTGAATTCGAATTTAGGTTTTCAAAAATTATATTTGTTTGGATTGGGTGTTGTTGCAAATAATTGGGAATATTGTTTGGAGTTTATATCTCAATTTGAGGGTATTTTGGTGAAGATTAGACTTTATTTTGACTGAATTTCAAATTGAAACTCGAAGAAGAAGAAAACATGATATACATTATACTTACGAAATTGTAGTAAAGTTGTAGTAAAATTGTAGGTAAATTGTATTCTGTTGTAGTAAATTTGAATAAAAATTGTATTTAAGTGGTATTATATTGTAGTAATATATAAGTGGGGTAGAAATAATGTGTGAAAATTGTAGATAAGTTGTATAATATATAATTAGTTGTATGAAAAAGCTTCACATTGATATTAGGAAAATAAATTTGTGATGACCCAACAGGTCATCACTTGTTTTAGAAATAAATTTTGTGTTCCGAGGACTTGAAAAAACCTCCTTTTGTCTCACCTCGATTTGCGTGCGCAGTCCGAGCATGTATTCGGAAAGCCATTATGTGAAAATCTGTGGAAAATGATAAATTTTGCTTTTAAAATGAATTTAAGTTGACTTTGGTCAACATTCTTGGTAAACGTACCCGGACCCGTGATCCGACGGTCTGATAGGGTCTGTAGTAAAATTTGGGACTTGGGCATATGCCCAGAATCGAATTCCGAGGTCCCAAGCCCGAGAAATGAATTTTTAAAGAAAATTATTTTTTGGAATATATAAGAGTTTTCAGAGATGAAAGATGTTTGAAATTGATGGTATCGGGCCCGTATTTTGGTTCCGGAGTTCGGTACAAGTTTGAAAAATTAATTAGGTTGAATCTGTTAAATTTGGTAAAGACCGGAATTGGTTTGGTATAAAACGGACTTAAAGTTGAGAAATTGGAAATTTTGGTGTTCTTGAATGATTTCATGAATTTGGAGTATAATTCATAGTTGTTGATGTTATTTTGATGATTTGATTGCATGACCAAGTCCGTATGATGTTTTTAGGTTGCTGTGCATGTTTGATTTGGAGCCCCCGGGGCTCGGGTGAGTTTTGGGTAGGCCATAGAGTGGAATTGAACTTAGGAAGTTGCAGGTTTCAGCTGGTATGTGTTGCAAGCTCTGGTCTCGCAATTGCGAGGCCAGGTGTCGCAATTGCGAGCCTATCAGGCTTGGAAATTTCGAGGGTCTCTTTGCAATTGCGAAGTATGCCCTGGCCAGCCTTGCTCGCAATTGCGAGAATTTCTTCGCAAGTGACAAAACCCCCAGAAATCCCCAGCATCGCAAATGCAACTATCCCTTCGCAAATGCGAAGATAGCAGGTCCTGAAGGGGTTCACAATTGCGAACCCTGGTAGTAATTGCAACATCTGCAACCTGCTAATCATAACTTAGCCGAAAATTTCCCATTTTTCAAACTCTTTAAAAACATAAACTATCTTGGGCGATTTTCCAAAGAAACATTCTTCTCCAAATCGATTGTAAGTCATTTCTAACTCGATTTCTTCAATCTTTAACATCTTTTCACATGATTTCAACTCAAAATCAAGGGGCTTCAGGGGAGAAATTGGGTGTTTTGGGTAGAACTTAGGTTTTTCAAATTTTGGGGATTTGAATCTCGATTTGAGGTCTGATTTCAAAACAAATTATATATTTGGGTTCGTAGGTGAGTGGATAATCGGGTTTTGGTTCGAACCTCAGGTTTTGACCATGTGGGCTCGGTGTCGATTTTTGACTTTTTGGGAAAAATTTCATAAAACCTATTTTCATGCATTAAAATTGATTCATTTAGCATTTATTGATATCATTAAATAAATTATGGCTAGATACAAGCGAGTTAGTGGTGGAAACAAGAGGTAAAGTGGTAGTTGAGGCTTGAATTGTGTTCGTGGTATCGAGGTAAGTGTTTGGTCTAACCTTAGCTTGAGGGATTAGGAGTTATGTCTTAAATTGCGATGTGTTAATTATGGAGTACTATGTATAGGCATGGTGACGAGTATCTATACGTCGGTGTCAAGCATGCCAGTGGGTCTAGTGTTGTAATTGTTGTGACTCCGTTGAGATTTATTCATGCTTAATATGTTGATTATCATTGTTGGTTCCCTTGTCGGGATGTTATTGTTTATGATATTGTCTCCCTTGTCGGGATGTTATTTTTATGGTATTGTCTCCCTTGCCGGGATGTTATTGTCACGATATCGTTTCCCTTGCCGGGATGTTGTTGTTATACTCTTGTTCCCTTGCTGAGATTCTTTTGTGATTGATTTTGATTTGTAAATAGGATCGGATTGCACGCCTGCAACAAGATATATTAAATGGGAACTGGTTGCACGCCTGCAACAAGATATATGAAATAGGAGCTGGTTGCACGGCCGCAATAAGATAATGAAATGGGAGCGGGTTGCATGCCTGCAACAAGATATATGAAATGGGAGCGGGTTGCACGCCTACAACGAGATATATGAAATGGGAGAGGGTTGCACGCCTGCAACGAGATATTTTAAATGGGATCGGGTTGCATGCCTGCAACAAGAGGGAAATGAAAGTGAATACTGTGTTTGTTTTCCTGATTATTATTGGCAATTAAATTCTGGTTTCTTTACATTCCTCTTTGGTATTTTATTGTTATCTGATACTCCCCATAGCATATTTTTCCTTCCCCATCTTTAACTGTGAATATCTGCTTTTATTTTTCTGCTGTATATGATTTAACTGCATAGGTTTATTTGGTAGTTTGGTCCTAGCCTCGTCACTACTTCGTCGAGGTTAGGCTAGGCACATACCAGCATATGGGGTTGATTGTGTTGATACTGCACTCTGCATTGTGTGTAGATCCCGGTGCTGCAGCTTTTAGACCACAGTGAGGGTGCTATCTTCAGTCCATTCAGGCGACCCGAGGTATTCCTGTAGGCGCCCGTATACCTTGGCGTCTCCTCCTACCATTTTCCTTTCTGTTTTTACTTATTCAGAGACAGATTCATGTATTTCTATTCACATTTTATTTATAGTATTCATAGATGGTCCGTGATACTGTGACACCAAATTCTGGGTAGAGTTGTACTTAGACTTCCGCAGTTTATATTAATTTAAATTATCATATTTCGCCTTCTGCACTATTTTTGTTATCATTATTTTCGTTGTTTTTGTTATGTTGTTTTGGAATTGCTAAGGGATATAAATGAAAATGGGTAAATAATTGAACTAATCGGCTTGCCTAGCTTTCACTAGTAGGCGCCATCACGGCTCTCCAGGGTGAAAAATTTGGGTCGTGACAAGTTTGTATCAGAGCTTTAGGTTACAGGTCTCACAATTCACGGACAAGCTTAGTAGAGTATGAGGGATCGGTACAGAGACGTCTGTATTTATCCCTTAGAGGCTAAAGAGTTAGGAAAAACTTCACATCTATTCCTTTTTGTCGTGTGGTTTGGTTTCTCAATGCTAATTGAATTTATACTATATTCTTTCGCAGATGGTGAGAACACGCGCTTCCTCATCCACCGATCAGCAGCCCGAGCCCCCAGTAGCAGCTCCCACAAGGGGTAGAGGGCGAGGCCGAGGCCATGCTAGAGGCCGAGGTAGGGGCAGAGCTCAGCCCAGAGCAGCAGCACTACTGGTAGAGCCTCAGGTTGAGTTAGATGTTAAGGTTCCGGCCCAGGTAGTTCCGGTAGGCCCAGCTCAGGTCCTAGAGGGGTTTATTGCTACCCTAGTGCTCCAGGATGCTCTGGTCCATCTAGTGGGCCTTATGGAGAGTGTCACCCGGGCAGGCTTACTTCCTGTAGCACCAGCCGTCTCTCAGGTTAGAGGAGGAGCCCAGACTCCTGCTACCCGCACTCCAGAGCAGATGGCTCCCCAATTTCAGACTCCAGGAACTCAGCTAGTTGGAGCAGTTCAGCCGGGTGTGGTAGCTCAGACTGGTGATGGAGCAACTATGTCTGCTGATGCCTTGTGGAGATTGGACAGGTTCACCAAGCTCTTCACTACCACTTTCAGTAGTGCATCTTCTGAGGATCCCCAGGATTATTTAGACAACTGTCATGAGGTTCTCAGGAACATGGGGATAGTGGAGAACAATGGGGTAGACTTTGCTGCTTTTCGCTTATCTGGATCCGCCAAGACTTGGTGGAGAGATTATTATTTGGCTAGACCAGTTGGGTTACCAGCTTTGACTTGGGATTAGTTTTCTCAGCTATTTCTGGAGAAGTTTCTTCCTGTCACTCAGAGGGAGAACTATTGGAGGCAGTTTGAGCATCTCCAGTAGGGTTCTATGACTGTTACTCAGTACGAGACCAGATTTATTGACTTGGCCCATCATGCTCTTCTTATACTCCTACTGAGAGAGAGAGAGAGAGAGTAAGGAGGTTCATTGAGGGACTCGTTCAGCCGATTCGATTGTAGATGGCTAAGGAGATGGGGAGTGAGATTTCTTTTCAGGATGCGGCCAATGTGGCCACGAGAGTTGAGATGGTTCTATCACAGGGGAGTGGTCAGGGGTCTGACAAGAGACCTCGTCATTCTGGTAGGTTCAGTGGTGCCTCGTCTGGAGGTAGGTATTCTTTTGGTAGGGGCCATCCTCCCAGGCTATTTCATTCAATACTTTAGGCTTCTCACTGTACCTAGGTGGCCGTGATTCTCACATGCAGTATTCTGATCAGCAGTCCTATAGTGCATCACCAACTCCTATCAGTGCATCTCCGCTTTAGAGTTTTCAGGGTCGTCAGCCCCAGCAGCTGAGGGATTGTTTTACTTGTGGCGACATGAGGCATATTACTAGATTTTGCCCTCGAGCACCAAGTAGTTCTCAGCACCAGGGTTCCCGTGCCATGTTTCAGGCACCGAGTGTTCCACTGCCCGCTCAGCCAGCCGGAGGTGGAGGTAGAGGTGCTATAGGTGGAGGTAGAGGTATTAGAGGTGGAGTTTAGGCAGCTAGAGGTAGAGGCCAGCCAGTAGGAGGCCATCCCAGAGATGTAGTTCAGAGTGGTGGGGCCCAGCCCCAATGTTATGCTCTTTCATCTAGGCCTTAGGCTGAGGCTTCCGATGCAGTTATCACAGGTACTGTTCTGGTTTGTAGTAGAGATGCTTCAGTTATATTTGATCCAGGGTCTACATACTCCTATGTGTCATCTTATTTTGCACCGTATCTGGTCATGCCTAGTGATTCTTTGAGTGTTCCTGTATATGTGTCTACACCGGTGGGTGATTCTATTGTGGTAGATCGTGTCCATCGTTCTTGTATAGTGGTGATTGGGGGTCTTGAGACTCGAGTAGACTTATTACTTTTGGACATGGATGATTTTGATGTCATATTAGGGATGGACTGGTTATCACCTTACCACGCTATCTTGGACTGTCATGCCAAGACTGTGACCTTAGCCTTGCTGGGGTTTCCTCATTAAGAGTGGAGAGGGACTCCGGTTCATTCTACCCGTAGTGTTATCTCATATATGAAGGCTTGGTGAATGGTTGAGAAGGGGTGTTTAGCCTATTTGGCATATGTTCATGATTCTAGTGCGGAGGTTTCTTCTATGGATTCTGTGCCTGTTATTCGTGAGTTTCCTGAGGTATTTCCTTCAAACCTGTCGGGTATGCCACCTGACAGGGATATTGACTTCTGCATTGATTTGGCTCCGGGTACTTAGCCCATTTCTATCCTGCCATATTGTATGGCCCCGCCTGAGTTGAAAGAATTGAAGGAGCAGTTGCAAGACTTGCTTGATAAAGGCTTTATTAGACCTAGTGTCTCGCCTTAGGGTGCGCCGGTGTTGTTTGTTAAGAAGAAGGACGGATCAATGAGAATGTGTATATATTACCGATAGTTGAACAAGGTTACAATCAAGAATAAGTATCTATTGCAGAGAATTGATGATTTGTTTGATCAGCTTCAGGGTGCCAAGGTATTTTCAAAGATTGACTTGAGATCTGGCTACCATTAGTTGAGGATTAGGGCATCTGATGTCCCTAAGACAGCTTTCCGCACTCGGTACGGGCATTATGAGTTCTTGGTCATATCATTTGGGTTGACAAATGCCCCAGCAGCTTTTATAGATTTGATGAATCGAGTGTTTAAGCCTTACTTGGATTCATTCGTGATAGTCTTCATTGATGATATTTTGATCTATTCCCACAGCCGATAGGAGCATGAGCAGCATCTAACTGTGGTTCTTCAGACTTTGAGAGATAGTCAATTATATGCTAAGTTTTCGAAGTGTGAGTTCTGGTTAAGCTTAGTTGCATTCTTGGGTCATGTTGTGTCAACAGAGGGTATTCAGGTGGATCCTAAGAAGATAGAGGTAGTCAAGAATTGTCCTAGACCCGCATTAGCTACAGAGATCCAGAGTTTCTTGGGTTTGGCAGGCTATTACAGTCGGTTTGTGGAGGGGTTTTCATCTATTGCAGCCTCGATGACCAGGTTAACCCAGAAGGGTGACCAGTTTAGGTGGTCGGACGAGTGTGAGGCAAACTTTCAGAAGCTCAAGACAGCCTTGACTATGGTGTCGGTGATGGTTTTTCCAACAGGTTCGGGGCCATATATAGTTTATTGTGATGCATCTCGTATTGGACTTGGTGCGGTGTTGATGTAGAATGGCAAGGTCATTGCTTATGCTTCGCGTCAGTTGAAGATTCATGAGAAGAATTATCCAGTTCATGATTTAGAGTTAGCGGCCATTGTTCACACGTTGAAGATTTGGAGGCACTATCTGTATGGGGTGTCATGTGAGGTGTTCACAGATCACAAGAGTCTGCAGTATTTGTTCAAGCAGAAAGAGCTAAATTTGAGACAGATAAGGTGGTTGGAGCTATTAAAGGACTATGATATCACCATCTTATATCATCCGGGAAAGGCCAATGTGGTGGCCGATGCTTTGAGTAGGAAGTTAGCCAGTATGGGCAGTCTTGCATATATTTCGGTCGGTGAGAGACCGCTTGATTTGGATGTTTAGGCTTTGGCCAATCAATTCGTGAGGTTGAATGTTTCTGAGCCCAGCTGTATGTTAGCTTGACAGTCGCTCGTTCTTCTTTATTGGATCGTATTCAAAATCGGTAGTATGAGGATCCTCATTTGTGTGTCCTTAGGGACACGGCGCAACACAGTGGTGCTAAGCAAGTTACATTAGGAGATGATAGATTTTTGAGGTTGTAGGGTCGAGTTTTTGTGCCTAATGTGGATGGGCTCCGAGAGTTGATTTTAGAGAAGGCCCATAGCTCCCAGTACTCTATTCATCCGAGTAAGCTGTATCAGGATTTGTGGCAGCATTATTGGTGGAGGAGGATGAAGAAGGATATTGTTGCATATGTGGCTCAGTGTTTGAATTGTCACCAAGTAAAGTACGAGCATCAGAGACCTGGTGGTTTGTTCCAGAAGATTGAGATTCCTAAGTGGAAGTGGGAGTGTATCACTATGGACTTCGTTGTTGGACTCCCACAGACTTAGAGGAAGTTTGATACAGTGTGGGTTATTGTTGATAGGCTGACCAAATTAGCACAATTCATTCCTATTACAGTCTCCTATTCTTCCAAGAGTTTAGCTGAGATCTATATTCCGGAGATTGTTCGTCTTTATGGTGTGCCCGTGTCTATCATTTCGGAGCAAGCACAACATTTCATCCTCAGACGGATGGGCAGTTCAAGCGTACTATTCAGATTTTGGAAGATAAGCTCCGAGCTTGTGTCATTGACTTTTGAGGCTCGTGGGATCAGTTTTTACCTTTAGCGGAGTTTGCCTACAACAACAGCTACCAATCAAGCATCCAGATGGCTCCTTGTGAGGCTTTATATGGTAGGCGGTGTCAGTCGTAGGTTGGATAGTTTGAGCCAGGAGAGGCTCGGTTGTTGGGTACAATCTAGTACAGGAGGCCTTGGAAAAGGTCAGGATCATTCGGAATAGGCTTCGTACAACTCAGTCCAGGCAAAAGAGTTATGCCGACCGTAAGGTTCGTGATGTGGCATTCATGGTCGGCGAGCGGGTGTTGCTTCAGGTGTCGCCTATGAAGGGCGTGATGAGATTTGGGAAGAAGGGCAAGCTTAGCCCTAGGTTCATTGGTCCTTTTGAGATTCTTGATCGAGTGGGAGAGGTGGCTTACAGACTTGCGTTGCTGCCAAGTTTATCGGTCGTGCATCCAGTGTTTCACGTGTCCATGCTTCGGAAGTATCACGTCGATCCATCCCACGTGTTAGACTTCAGCACTATCCAGTTGGATAAGGACTTGTCTGATGAGAAGGAGCCGGTAGCCATTCTAGACCGGCAGGTTTGTCAGTTGAGATCAAAGAGTTTTCCTTCTGTTCGTGTTCAGTGGAGAGGTTAGCCTGTTGAGGCAGCGACCTGGGAGTCCTAGTCCGATATGCGGAGCCGATATCCCCATTTTTTCTCCGACTGTGATGACCCAAAAGGTTATCACTTGTTTTAGAAACAAATCCTGTGTTCCGAGGCCTTAAAACCTCCTTTTTACCTTACCTCAATCCGTGTGCGTGGTCCGGACCTATATCCGAAAAGCCTTTTCTGTGAAAATATGAGAAATAGAAATTTCTAGAGTTAAAATCTAATTATGGTTGACTTTGGTCAACATTTTGAGCAAACAGACCCGGATCCGTGTTCCGACGATCCTGGGAGATCTGCAGTAAAATATGAGATTTGGGCGTATGCCCAGAAATGAATTCCGAGGTCCTAAGCCTTAGAAATCAATTTTTGAAAGAAATGTTTTTGTTGAATTATCTATGAAATAAAGAAAAGGATTAATGTTTGAAACTATTGGTATCAGGCCCGTATTTTGGTCCTGGAGCCCGGTACAAACCTTTTATAGTATTTAAATGATAATTGTGAAATTTGGTGAAAAATGAAGTTTATTTGGCATGATTTGGACCTCCAGTTGAAAAGTTATGAACTTTAAAGTGTTCTTGATGAAATGATGAGTTTTGAGATTTAATTCATAGTTTTACATGTTATTGTCATGATTTGATTGCACGAGCAAGTACGTATGATGTTTTTAGGTTGGTGTGCATGTTTGGTTTGGAGCCCCGAGGGCTTGGTGAGTTTTAGATAGGCCACAGAGTGGAATTTAACTTAGGGAGTTGCAGGTTTTTAGCTGGTGTGTTGTAGGCCTGCAGGCTTCACAATTGCGAAGCCTGGCTCGCAAATGCGAGCAATGGGTCGCTAATGCGAATAATGGTCTGGGCTGCCTTGGTCGCAAATGCGAAGTACTTGTCGCAAATGCGATATCACAATTGCGAAGGCAGTATCGCAAATGCAAAGAGGACTGGATTCATGTTCGCAAATGCGATGTTAGCAGTCTAAGGGGTTTGTAATTGCGAACCCTGGTCGCAATTGCGACACCTACAACCTGCAAAATCATAACTTAGACGCATTTCAACCATATTTCAAACCCTTTCAAAACCAAAATACTCTTGGACGATTTTTCAAAGACAAGTACTCTTCCAAATCGATTATAAGTCATTTCTAACATGGTTTCATCAATCTTTAACATCTTTTCTCATGATTTCAACTCAAAACCAAAGGTTTTCATGGGGGAAATTGGGTGTTTAACCTAGGTTTTTCAAATTTTGGGGTTTTGGACCTCGATTTGAGGTTCCATGTCAAAACAAGTTATATATTTAAGTTCGTGGGGGAATGGGTAATTGGGTTTTGGTTCAAACCTCAGGTTTTGACCATGTGGGCCCAGGGGCGATTTTTGACTTTTCGGAAAAAACTTTAAAAAACCTATTTTCATACATTGGAGTTGATTCATTTAGCATTTATTGATATAGTTAAGTAACTTGTGGCTAGATACGAGCGAATTGGTGGTGGAATCAAGAGGTAAAGTGATAGTTGAGACTTGAATTGTGTTCGTGGCATCGAGGTAAGTGTTTGGTCTAACCTTAGCTTGAGGGATTAGGAGTTGTGTCCAATTTGCTATGCGTTATTTGTTGAGTACGACGTATAGGCATGGTGACGAGTATCTATACGTTGGTGTCAAGCGTGCCCGTGAGTCTTATATTATGACTATTATGACTCCGTTTGTATTGTTCATGCCTTATGTGATGGTTTCTATTGTTGAACAAAGCTTGTGGAAGTAATAGTGGTATTTGAACATTGTAGAGTGTTGGCCCAAGTTGTATAATGAATTTTGGAAGTATAATTGGAAAATTGAACCTTATAGAGCATTGGCTCAAGTTGTAGAGTAATTTGTGAGGTAAATGCAGAAAAAGAGAAGAAGATTTTTATATTGTCTCCCTTGCCGGGATGTTGTTGCTTTTAATGCTATCTCATTTGCCGGGATTTTTATGCCTTTGATATTGTTCCCTTGCCGGGATTTGGTTGTTGAACTATTGTTCCCTAGCCGAGATTTTATTTATTTCCTTGCCATTATTGTTTGTGATTGTTGATTGGGTGAGGAGGAGTATTAAAGCAAGAAGGGTGATGCCATGCATTGTTTTGGTGAGAGAGTGTTAAAGCACGAAGGGTGATGCCGTACATGATTTCATGAGGAAGAGTGTAAAAGTACGAAGGGTGATGTCGTGCCGCACGATGTACAATTCCGTGCTGATTATATTGATTTTTATGGTGAGGACGAGAGTAAGAGCATGAAGGGTGATGCCGTGTAGTTTATATTGATTCTTATGGCGAGGACGAGAGTAAAAGCACGAAGGGTGATGCCGTGAACTTGTTTGATTTCTAATTCTTGTTGATAAGTGAGACATGTAGTTTCTCATATTTACTTGCTGTCTTTCTATTTTTAATTGATGTTTCCCCGCAGCATGTTTCCCCCTCCCATTTCTAACTGTACATACCTGCTTTTAATTTCCGTCGTATATGATTTAACTGCATAGGTTTAATTGGTAGTCTGGTCCTAGCCTCGTCACTACTTCGCCGAGGTTAGGCTAGACACTTACCAGCACTTAGGGTCGGTTGTGGTGATACTACACGTTGCACTGTGTGAAGATCCCGGCGCAACAGCTTTTGGACCTTAGCTTGGCTGGCTGCCTTCAGTCCATACGGAGATTCAAGGTAGTCCTGCAGGCGTCCGTAGGCCCTGGCGTCTCCCTCTATCCTTTAATCATGTTTCATTTATATATTTCAGAAATAGTGTCACATTTATTCTCTTCTTCATACATTGTTTGTAGTATTCCTAGACCGTTTGTGAAGTTGTGACACTAGTTCTGGGTAGTCTTGTCAAAGAAATTGTATTTGAAATATTTAAATGGTTTTATTTGTTTCTTTCACTCGTTTAAATTTCGCTGTTTATAAATTGTTGGTTTCTAATAGATTAAGGATTAAAAATGGAAAAAAGTAAATTGTTCAAACGGTTGGCTAGCCTATCTTTCACTAGTAGGCGCCATCACGACTCCTGAGGGTGGGAATTTCGGGTCGTGACACCGACTCAGGTACTTCCTTCTTATGTCCGTTCGAGGACGAACGATTGTTTTAGAAGTGGAGAATGTGATGACCCAAAAGGTCATCACTTATTTTAGAAATAAATGTTGTGTTTCGAGGCCATAAAAAAAGCTCTTTTTGTCTCACCTCGATTTTCTTGCGCAATCCAGGTGTGTATCCGGAAAGTCGTTATGTGAAAATCTATGAAAAATGATTAATTTTTCTTTTAAAATGAATTTAAGTTGACTTTGGTCAACATTCTTAGTAAACAGACCCGTGATCTGACGGTCTCGTAAGGTCCGTAGTAAAATTTTGGTGCTTGAGCATATGCCCAGAATCGAATTCCGAGGTCCCAATACCGAGAAATAAATTTTTAAAGAAAATTATTTTCTGGAATATATAAGAGTTTTTGGAAATGAAAGATATTTGAAATTGATGGTATCAGGCCTATATTTTGGTTCCGGAGCCCGGTACAAGTTTGAAATAATAATTAAGTTGAATCTGTAAAATTTGGTAAAAATCGGAATTGGCTTGGTATAAAACGGACTTAAACTTGAGAAATTAGAAATTTTGGTATTCTTGAATGATTTCATGAATTTGGGGTTTAATTCATAGTTCTTGATGTTATTTTGATGATTTGATTGCACGAGTAAGTCCGTATGATGTTTTTAGGTTGGTGTGCATGTTTGGTTTGGAGCCCCGAGGGCTCGGGTGAGTTTTGGATAGGCTACGGAGTGGAATTGAACTTAGGAAGCTGCAGGTTTCAGCTGGCATGTGTTGCAGGCTCTGGTCTCGCAATTGCGAGCCTATCAAGCTTGGGAATTGCGAGGGGCTCTTCGCAATTGCGAAGTATGCCCTGGTCAGCCTTGCTCGCAATTGCAAGAATTTCTTCGTAAATGCGAAAAACCCCATAAATCCCCAGTATCGCAAATGCGACTATCCTTTCGCAAATGCGAGTTCGCAATTACAAAAAGTGATCGCAAATGCGAAGATAGCATGGTCGCAATTGCGACATCTACGACCTGCTAAATCGTAACTTAGCCGAAAATTTCCCATTTTTCAAACTCTTTCAAAACATAAACTCTCTTGGGCGATTTTCCAAAGAAATATTATTCCCCAAATTGATTGTAAGTCATTTCTAACTAGTTTTCTTTAATCTTTAACATCTTTTCACATGATTTTAACTCAAAATCAAGAGTTTTCGTGGGAGAAATTGGGTGTTTTGGGTAGAACTTAGGTTTTTTAAATTTTGGGATCTGGACCTCGATTTGAGGTCCGATTTCAAAAAAAATTATATATTTGGGTTTGTGGGTGAGTGGGTAATTGGGTTTTGGTTCGAACCTCGGGTTTTGACCATGTAGACCCGAGGTCGATTTTTGACTTTTTGGGGAAATCTTCATAAAACCTATTTTCATGCATTAAAATTGATTCATTTAGCATTTATTAATATCTTTAAGTAAATTGTGGCTAGATACAAGCGAGTTGGTGGTGGAAACAAGAGGTAAAACAGTAGTTGAGGCTTGAATTATATTCGTGGCATCGAGGTAAGTGTTTGGTCTAACCTTAGCTTGAGGTATTAGGAGTTGTGTCTTAATTGCTATGTGTTAATTGTGGAGTACGATGTATAGGCATGGTGACGAGTATCTATACGTCGGTGTCAAGCATGCCTGTGGGTCTAGTGTTGTAATTGTTGTGACTCCGTTGAGATTTATTCATGCTTAATATGTTGATTATCATTGTTGGTTCCCTTACCGGGATGTTATTTTTTATGATATTGTCTCCCTTGCTGGGATGTTATTGTTTATGATATTGTCTCCCTTGCCGGGATGTTATTGCCACGATATTGTTTCCCTTGCCGGGATGTTGTTGTTATACTCTTGTTCCCTTGTCGGGATTCTTTTGTGATTGATGTTGATTTGTAAATGGGATCAGGTTGCACGCCTGCAACAAGATATATGAAATGGGAGCGGGTGACACACCGCCACAGAAATATTTGAAATTGGATCGGGTTGCATGCCTGCAACAAGATATGTGAAATGGGAGCGGGTTGCACGCCTGCAATAAGATATATGAAATGGGAGCGGGTTGCACACTTGCAACAAGATATGTGAAATGGGAGCGGGTTGTACGCCTGCAACATGATATATGAAATAGGAGCGGGTTGCACACCTGCAACGAGATATTTGAAATGGGATCTGGTTGCACGCTTGCAACAAGAGAGAAATGAAGTGAATATTGTGTTTGTTTTCCTCATTATTGTTGGCAATTAAATTCTGGTTTCTTTACATTCTTCTTTGGTATTTTTTTGTTATCTGATACTCCCCATAGCATGTTTTCCCTTCCCCATCTTTAACTATGAATATCTGCTTTTATTTTTCCGCTGTATATGATTTAACTGCACAGGTTTATTTGGTAGTCTGGTCCTAGCCTCGTCAATACCTCGCCGAGGTTAGGCTAGGCACTTACCAGCACATAGGGTCGGTTGTACTGATACTACACTCTGCACTGTGTGCAGATCCCGGTGCTGCAGCTTTTGGACCGCAGTGGGGGTGTTGTCTTCAGTCCATTCAGGCGACCCGAGGTAGTCCTGCGCGTCTTCAGACCTTGGCATCTCCTCCTATCATTTTCCTTTCTGTTTTTACTTATTCAAAGGCAGATTCGTGTATTTCTATTCAGACTTTATTTGTAGTATTCATAGATTTTTCGTGATATTGTGACACCAAATTTTGGGTAGAGTTGTACTTAGACTTCCACAGTTTGTACTAATTTAAATTATCACATTTCGCCTTCCGCACTATTTTTTATCATTATTTCCGCTGTTTTTGTTATGTTGTTTTGGAATTGCTAAGGGATATAACTGAAAATGGGTAAATAATTGAACTAATCGGTTTGTCTAGCTTTCACTAGTAGGCGCCATCACGACTTCTGAGGATAGAAAATTCGGGTCGTGACAAAATTTGAGTTAAACTAAAATATTGTTTGAAAAAGAGAAAAATAAAAAGAAAGCACGATTAGTAATTTCCAGCTGCATGCTTCCGTCGAACTTCTAGTACGTACGCGCAACGCATAAAACTGTTGCTGCTCATCTTAAAATTTCTAGTCATATGAAAGTCACTTTTACTGGTTTTAGACCAAAAGCAAATATAAAGTAATTCACTTTTCCAAAACAAAACATTTTAAAGAATATGAAATCACAGATTCTTATTATGAAATTAAGACGCAATAATTTACATATTATTATTTGATAAAAAATCAACTTTTATTAATCGAAAAGAATGGGGCGGGGAGTACTCCTTCTGTTCCACTTATTTGTTTGATACAACTTTCTAATATTAATTTGTAACAAGAAAACAATTTTGAATAGTTTATGGAATAGACACATCTGTTCATGGATCCCAAGGGTTCAAAGCAGCACCAATATTGACAGGCAAACACCTGATCAAAGCAGCAAGAGCAAGGCTGAAAGTGAATGGAAAAACAGAACAGATATTGCAGCTACACTAATACAAATGGAGCAAGTGAAAGCATTTGATTCAAACTTGTACATGAAACTTCTTTATTTTGACCCTTACAGGATTCCCCAAGTATGACACACTAAGTGCAAACTGGCTATATTTGTATCCAGGAACTACTACTCGTTTTCAAGAACCAATAAACCTATGTAGCAATAAAACTTAAGTTCCTAACTTGTTTGTATAGAAGTCTACTCAAATTAAAGACAAATTTCTCTGGAATTAGGGAGGAAAAAAAAGAAAAAAGGGTGTAACTAAATCTCTTGATTGAAGGCACTAATAATGGACTGAGAGCCTTTTAAGGTGGAATGTATATATGTTGTAAACAAAACTTATTTAGGTCAGGTAATTAACTAAACATGGACATCTAGGCTAATAAAGTTTCTCATAGCATATAGGGATGTAAAAATCCTTCTAGGTTTGTATGACTCTAAAGGCAAAAAGGTTTTGATGTTGGAAAATCGAGATAACTAATAAATTGTTGAATCTTTAATCTTAGTTGTGTAAAATCTACTAATCTGCAAATTAACAGGAAAATAGGGACAAAGAAAAATTTAAGGCTATAGTACTCATGAACCGTCCCGTTGATAATTTTGTTAGTTGTTACTGTGTCTCACAAGACTTAAGAAGTAAATCAAGAGCTATAAGATAAGTGGTGTATGTTATGTTCTAGTATACAATTCCTTTCAAGGGAGTCATGGGACTGATCTTAAGCTATTAACAAATATTAGCTTCCTATCTAGAAAGAAAACAAATATAGGTCCTAATAGTTATGATCACGAACTTTTTGTTTTATAGTTTAACTGTTACTCGGAGATTTTCTTTCTTTAAATTCCTGAACCAAATGGAGATGTAGTGAGTGAAAACACATCAACGTGGTACGATATGAATATCCATTGTAGTAGTGTGCACAGGATTTTGCACAAGCAATATGAACTTTTTCATAATTTGATTTCTAGTTGGTTTGGATCTCGGACTGTAATAGTTATAATACTATATTTTCTGTTTCAAATCAATATTTATGTTGTATAGTTTTTAAGCAGTGTCTGTTAGTAATATGTAGTTGTAAAATAATTTCGGAAACAAAAATAATGAAAAACAAAAATGTAGAAGAACAGAAATTAATCCGAGATCACTGAATTCACAGTATTTCCTTAAGGAACTTAATCCCCTCCTAGTACCCGAGGTTTAGGATTATTTTCTCCCAGGATAAAATGGATTACACACTGGTATAGCGGCACTTCAAACCCCAGTGTTCCAGCGAACACAAATGGCGGTAACAATTACACTTACTTTGTTTGTTTTGTAAGAAAACAATGCTGAAAGAAAGAAGAAATTTGAGAATTTTCGTAAGAAAAATCTGAGGGATGACCTGGTACTTATAACCAACAAGTTGGGTTCAAACGAAGAAGTGCAACTCTTCCAGATGACTCTTCACGTAAAACGGCAATGGCTCTTTATGCACAAAAAAACCGGGAAACTCAAACCGGAGGAAATTCAAATTACCATTATGTAAACAATTGATTTTTGGATTAAAAATATTGATTTAATTTAACTATTTAACAAATAAATTTATTCCAAAAAATTAATCAATCAATCATATCATTTGATACCAAATCCAAATCTGAATTCGAAGCCGAAGCCGAATGAGCGAGCGATGACAACGGCGCGAGGCTTGACTTCTTCTCAACTCTTTAAGATCTAGAAGAAGAGTGTGTATATATATATATATATATTATAAATGAGTTTTCCTCCTTCAATATGGGACAATATTCATTTGTAAAGGAGGGAAAATCATTTTCCCTCTATTTCCCATTCACCTTAATTTTGAACAAAAAAACCAAATAATCCCCCACATGGATGGGGAATGGCTATACTACGAAAATACATGAAAAATTGTGTGATTTGCAAGCAAAGATTAATCGCATCTGGATAAGTAGGTTTCCCTTTGAGCTTTCCGTAGTAAACTTATGTCGGATATACTAGGTCAATCGGTAGATTTGATATTTTTGAACAATCCAACTTTGGTGTATACCTAGACAACCATAAATCACACAATCAACCTTAACCGTCTTTGGTTCTTATTGTTGTATTCATTTCAACCATGAACATCGCCTTATTTTATAAGTGCGTAGAGAATCGGCCTTACAAAATTCTCCTTGAACCGGCTAACACTTCACACTTACATAAGTGATTCCTAAACATGTCATTCCGTAGTCACACTATTTGATATAGTATCTGAACATTGTCTCATCACGAGAATAGACTAAATTATTTTTATTTGACAATGTTGAACCGCCATTAATGACTTTGTTTGATCTCCTTGAACCTAGATCTTGGGATCTCCAGTCTTCTTAGTAGAGGTACTACCATAATGACTTGTCCTCGGCCATAATTTCATTCTCTTCGATGATCTTTCAACTACCTCTCTAGTTAGGACTTTCGTAAGTGGTTCCGACACATTATCGCTTGGCTTCATATTGTCAATCGTGATAATTCTTCTAGAGAGTAATTACCTAATGATTTTATGTCTTCGTCGTATATGCGAGATTTTTTGTTATACATAATGCTCCCAGCCATTCCGATTGTTGCTTGACTATTACAATGTATACATATTGGTGCCAACAGTTTGGGCCAAAATGGAATATCTTCTAAGAAATTTCGGAGTCATTCAGTTTCTTCACCGGCTTTATCTAAGGCTATGAACTCAACTTTTATTGTAGAGCGGAAAACACAAGTTTATTTGGACGACTTCAAAGATACCGCTCCTCCACTAATAGTTAATATATAACCACTTGTGGACTTAGAATCAGTTGAACCGGTGATCTAATTTGCATCACAATATCCCTCAATCACCACAGGATATTTACTGTAGTGCAAAGCAAAGTCTTGGGTATGTTTTAAATATCCCAAAACTTGTTTTATTTTCATCCAATGAGATTGACCTGGATTACTCGTGTATAGACTCAATTTACTTATAGAACAAGATATATCTGATCATGTACAATTCATAATATACGTTAAACATCCCAACATACGAGTACAATCCAATTGTGATATGCTTTGGCCTTTGTTCTTTGCAAGTGCAAGATTCGCATCAGTTGGAGTTTTTGTAACTTTAAAATCTAAGTGCTTGAATTTTTCAAGTACCATTTTAATGTAATTAGATTGCAACAATGCAAACCTTGAGGAGTCTTATGGATTTTAATACTCAAGATTAAATCGGCAACTCCCAAGTCTTTCATATCAAATTTGCTAGTTAGCATACGCTTATTCGCATTTATGTTGGCAATATCATTACTCATTATCAACATATCATCCACATATAATCAGACAATGACTATGTGATGTGGAACATTTTAATGTATACGCATTTATCACATTCATTTATCTTAAAACCTTTGACAACATTGTTTGGTCAAACTTCGCATGCCATTGTTTGGGTGCTTATTTTAGTTCGTAAAGAAACTTAACAAGTCTACATACCTTATTTTCTTTTCCTGGAATCACAAACTCTTCATGTTGTTCCATGTAAATCTCTTCTTATAAATCTCTATTTAAGAAGAACGTCTTAACATCCATTTGATAGATTTCAAGACCATATACCACAGCTAGTGCTACTAACGTTCGCATGGATGTCATTCTTGTAACTGGAGAGTATGTACCAAAATAGTCAGGACCTTCTCGTTGTCTATACCCTTTGACCACAAGTCTTGCCTTATATTTGTTACTAGTGCCATCATCTTTGATTTTCCTCTTAAAATTCCATTCAGAACCCAACGACTTATTACCGGGAGGAAGATCAACCAATTCTCATGTATGCTTGTTCACTATGGATTCTATTTCACTATTTACTGTACCTTTCCAAAATAATGATTCTGAATAATTCATAGCTTCTTTAAATGTTTTTGGCTCATTTTTCAATAACAAAGTCACAAAATCTGGTCCAAATAAAGTAGATGTTCTTTGATATTTACTACATCTTGGATCCTCCTAATTAGATGCGCTTTCTTTTTTTTCTTCCCGAGGTCATTTAGATCCTTCATCAATTGACTCATATTCCTTTTTATACGGATATATACTTTTAAAGAATTCAACATTATCTGATTCTATAACCGTATTATTATGAATGTCGAGATTTTCTGATTTATGAGTCGAAAATAGATATGCTTTACTATTTGTTGCATATCCTATGAAAACACAATCAATTATTTTTGGTCCTATCTTTACCTTTTTGAGTTTAGGAACTTGCATTTTGTCAAACACCCCCACACTTTAAAATAATTCAAGTCGAGCTTTCTTCCTTTCCATTTTTCATATGGAATAGATTGAGTTTTACTATAGGATACTCGGTTAAGTATTCGGTTAGTCGTAAGAAGACTTCCCTCCACAAGTTCTGTGGTAAACCAGAACTTATCAACAAAGCTTTCATCATCTCCTTTAATGATTGATTCTTTTTTTCCCGCAATCCCATTGGATTAGGGCATGTAAGGGACTGTTGTTCGATGAATAATTCCATATTCTAAATATTTCTTCAAAAGGATATTCGTATTCACCGCCCCTATCACTTCTTATCATTTTTATTTTGTTGTTAATTTGCATTTCAACTTCATTTTTGTATTGCTTGAATGTATCTATTGCTTCAGCTTTACTACTAAGTAAGTAAACGTAGCAATAGCGAGTACAATCATTAATCAAAATTATGAAAATACTTCTTTTCATCGTGAGATGGTATTGACTTCATGTTGCAAATATCCGTGTGAATTAAGTCTAAAGGATTTGAATTCCTTTCAACAGACTTATAAAGACGTTTAATATACTTAGATTCTACACATATTTGACATCTTGATTTGTCGCATTCAAACTTAGTCAATACTTCCAAATTAATCATTTTTCGCAAGTTTTTATAATTGACATGTCCCAAGCGTATATGCCATAAATCATTTGACTCAAGTATGTAAGAAGAAGCTGAAATTTTATTATTCTTGATGATCATTACATTCCGTTTGAAAAGGCCCTCAGTGAGATAATCTTTTCTACAAATATTTCGTTCTTACTTATTACAACCTTATTAGATACAAAAATGCACTTAGACCTATTCTTGACTGGAAGTGCAGTAGAGACTAAATTCTTCCTAATTTCAGGAACATGAAAGACGTTGTTCAGAGTCACTACCTTGCCAGAAGTGATTTTCAAAAATATCTTGCCACATCTTTCAATCTTGGCCATTTTGTAGAATTTTTCATAGAAAGCGTCTCTTTGGGTTCAACGGGAGCATATGTAGCAAACGCTTCTCTAACAGCACAAACATGACAAGTGGCTCCAGAATTAATCCACTATTTTATTGGGATTTCCTACAAGGTTGACCCTTTTTCTTGTTTTTCTTTGGAGCACGACAATTTGCAGACTTGTGTCCAGCTTTTTTTGCAGTTGTAGCAATTTTCTTCGAACCTCTTCTTGCTTGGGTTACTCTTCGGTCCAAAAGGCTTCTTTCTATTTTTATTATTTTGTGGATCATCCTTAACAATGTTAGCTCCCATTATTGTGGAGTTTTCATGAACCTTCTTATCATCAGTTTTATTGTCCTCTTCGATCCTCAACCGAACAATGAGATCTTCGAGCAACGTATCCTTGTATTTGTGTTTCAAATAATTTTTGAAGTCCTTCCACAAAGGAGTAAACTTCTCAATCAACACTGCAACTTGAAATGCTTCATTGATGACCAAACCTTCAATAAAAATTATATAAGTAATAATTATATAATTAATACTTTCAACAAAAGTATTAATTCGTATTATACCTTCAACAAGGAGATCATAATCACTTGCAATTCCTGGGCTTGAGTAATAACAAACTTGCTATCTACCATTTTTATAGTCCAAAACTTTTGCGGCAACAAATTTCTTCAACCCGACATCATTAATTTTGTATTTCTTTTCAAGTGCAGTCCACAGTTCTTTTGACGTCTCCATATTACTATAGATGTTATTGAGATCATCATCCAGTCCTATAAGTAGAATATAATTCTTGCACAAAAAATCAGAATGCTTTCACACTCTGAAGGGTAAGGGTAGTGAAATAGAAAAATATCTTTTGTTGTTAACACTTGAAATCAATCCTGAAGATGTTTTCAGGCTTTTCTACTGGAGCTGGTTGATGACATCCAAATCCACTACTAAAAAGTAAATCAAAACGGTCATATGCAATATAATTTACCCCACTATGAGTCAGGGCCGAATCCTACAGAGAACAATATGTAAGCGATTAGGCGTGTAAGAGAAGTATCACTTATTATGCTAAGCCAAACACTTAGAAAAGGATATGAGAAAATATTTATAACTAATTGAAAAAATGTAAACTAACCTATAAAGTAAGTAAAATGGTTAGTGGCTACAAGCATGGATACACGGGGAATTACACTCAAGTAACGATCCAATGTATTTCACGATTTTACAAATATGAGCGAGTTTATGTTAATTAGCCTCGGGTAATAATTCTATATTAGCTTCTTCCAAAGACTAATAAGACTTCCTTATTGAATTATCCCTAAAATAATTAAGATATCAAGCACACCCGAATATGGCTACAAGTAGTTCAATCATAGGTAGAATCTATAAAGTGAAGGTTAAAGCCTCAAGTTCTTGTTAATTATTCTTTTCCAACTCCAAATTATCTTTCCCAAAATTAATTCGAAGTTAATAGGAGAGTCCTAGGGTTAGCTAATTCCTTTGTAAACATTAAAGAACAAGAATAATTAAAGAAACAATAACTCACTTCACTATAAATAAAAATCGTTCAATACATAAGCACAACAAGATACTTAATTCACACTTTAAATACGAATATTTCAATAAACAAGATTCAAGTGTTGAAATAAATACTACACACTTAGATATATAATACAAAGCAAGGAAATGAAGAAATGAGCATAAATGAGTAAGAAATTCTCAACCAAAAGCTTCAAATCTTCAAGATCCAAGTGTGTGCGCAAGAACCCTAGCTTCCAAAACTTGTGTTCTCTAGTCTAAGGACTGAAAATAAGCCAAAGATGTGTTTCCAATAATCTAGGTCGTGTATTTGTGGGTTTGGAAATGAGAAAATGTGATTTGCCAAAATTATCCAGAGCTGAAGCTCGTTGATCGCACCTGCGGAAAAATCCTCACAGGTGCGGCTCCGTAAAAGCGGACTTCCAGTTGCGGGTTCGAAGTCTGTGTAGAATTCCCTTCTCCGCAGATGCGGACCTATAGTCGCAGAGGTGAACTCCGCATGCGTGGATAATTGACCGCAGATGCGGTCCCATTGCCTAGTAGCTCATTTTCGCAAATGTGGACCCCCACTCGCATAAACAAACTCGCAAAAGCGAGCAGTGATGCGCCGTTGCGGAAAAATTGAAGCAATTTGCAATTTTTATCTCTTTTTTGCTCAATTCCACTTCGATTGAATTCAATCTCTTCAAGGAATCATTTACCTGAAAATCTAGCAATGCACATCATAAATTACCTCATTTTACAATTACATGACACAAAAATTAAAGAAAAGATACTAGAATAAATGGTAAAATCACCACTCATCAACACCCCCAACTTAAAGCTTTTGCTTGTCCTCAAGCAAATCAAAACCAAATATATAATGAGGTTCTGCCATTTAAAGCACAAGTAGCATCGCCATCATTCACAAATCACATTCTCTAATTAAGTATCCTACTTATGGATTAGGCTCAAGCATGTGAATATCAACCAAATAACTCCCTCATTAAAAAATAACTTCAAGAATGCAATGAGGTTTCAAAATAATCAAGTGACAATAACCAAGCCTCAAGAAGTAACTCAAAAGCACTTTTTTACTACATATTCTGAATTTACACAATTTGGAATATATCAATGTCACCAATCCCTCATAATCCATGTGTCCTCACAAGAAAGAAAGTCCCAAAATCACTATATTTACAATAACAACACAATGGACAAATGCACAAAGACACTCACTCTCAACGACGAATTTCACAGGTTACAAAATATCATGCCATACGCTTACCCTTATTTTAATTCACTGCCTATTCAAGAACATTTGGTTGGAGATCCCATAAGGACTTTTTAAGCTTGTAATGTAGGTTTAGGGAAGGGTAGGATAAGCATCTGGGATAAAAATGATTACAGTCTCCTTGAACACTACTCACATTTATCTTTCTTTTAGCACTTTGCTTCTTTTTAAATCACATAGTCTTTATTGACATCTAATTACCAACGTAGAACCACCTTAAAGTACCGCTATAATTTTCTCAAGACTCTCTCTCTCTCTCTCTATATATATATATATATATTATTTTTTTTATATACAACTATTTTCTTTTGGAGCTTGAGTATCTTCATATGATTAACTTTGAGGTATATGTTTCTCCACACCATATACAACCTTAAAAATTTCCAAATTAACACCAACACCCCCAATTTAGGCTTTTAGCCTCATTCTTAACATTCAAGGAGGGATGAGTTCAAAGAGGGAATTATTTCACAAAAGGATAAAGGTTTGTAATAAGGTAGCCAAAGGAAAGGTTAAAGGCTCAAATGAGGTAAACTAGTGATGATATTTATGCAATGGTAGGCTCGAAAGGCTAAAGAGGCTTTTTCAAGGATCACAATGAATGCCTAAGGTCATCTCTCCAACCAAACATAATTAACATTAGCATTGAAAGACCAATCGGGCATGTTCTAGATGATAGAAGTAAATACAAGAATTACTTTAACAAAAACTAACACACATGGCACATGAACTAATCAAGACGGATCAATTTCACTTCTTAATGAGAGTATTTAGAGCAATATCATGTCAACTAGTGGGCAAAGAGTCACCAAATAAGCCAAAAAGTTATCACAAAAATTATTCTTCCTCATGCAACTTACTTTTAAATTTAAAACCAAAATTTGGAGGGTTATTCTTAATTCACACTTCACATACAAAAGACTAATTTTATTAGTACCAAACAATTCAAAAGTCTCCACATAAAAAAACAAGACTAATTCCCTTAAGAAAGTCGTCACGCTATCCATCATAGGGAATAGTCACCCGGTTCAACACAAAATATTCCTTGGAAAAGAACCGTAACATAAAGAAAACCCAAGAAAATACTATTAAAGTGATAAAAATAATATAAACTAAAAACTACTAAAGAAAATAAAATTAACACTTAAAGGAATAAAAATAAAATAACTGAAAACTAGATAAAAAAAATAAAATAACAAAAGCAACTAATACTATAGGAACAAAAATAATATAAACTAAAAACTACTAAAGGAAATAAAGAAAGAAAGAAAAAATCAAATAAAAAAATAGAAGCAACTAATCTGCAAACATATCACCAATCACAAAGTACGCTCGACAAGAGCAAATGATAAGCAATGGTGAAACAAGCCCGGTAAGGGCACAAAATATCCACACAAAAGAATAAGCCCGGCAAGGGCACAAGTAAAGCATCAATGTGTATATAAAGTGTACTCCCTAAAGCCACCCCAACTAAAAATACTGCAGTGTCCTCACTACAAAATATCAAAAATAAAAATAAAAGTAGGTTGAGGGTCTCCCTGAAGTCTGCATCGGACTAACAAACTGCGGGAGGAAGGCTAATCACTGCCAAGAAGAACTTGCGGCCTCATCATCATCGGCATCATCATTATCATCACCAGCAGCATTTGACATGAAGGAATACTCTTCGCTATCATCATCGTCCTCAACCGGTATCTTCCTATTCGGCTGCCTCCATTTGAAGATGGCCTTGATGCCTCTCCACATCTTTATCATAAACTTGCTCTTTTTCTTATTTCTCTCTTTCTCCTGTTTGAAGTCCGCTTGAAGCTCTACATGTGCCTTGGCGATGTTTCCATAGGCTGTCTCGAGTAGTCATGCGACTCTGCTTGCTTCTTTTGGTTGTCCAGGTAGGTCCTCATTTCTTCACTAGTAAAGTACTCAGGCATAGGCTAGGAGTGTGAGTGACCACTAGGAAGCTACGACACAAAGTAACGAATAGAAGCAAGCTGAGAATTTAACATCCCAAATGGTCCCTCGGCTTGAGCAGCTTGTGATGAGGACCCCTCACCTACAGTAAGCTCCACTTTCCTTTTCTTGCTCTTTAGCACACTGCCTGCTCCAGTCACTCTCAATAGGTGAAAGTGTTTGTCTATTGGTATCAAATGATCTCCATCCCATTTCTCAACCTGTGCATTCTAGCACAACTCTGTAATCAATGATGGAAATGTCAATGACGTCCCACCTTGAAGCACATACTCCTTCAGCTCCCAAACAATATAGTGACCGACATTCACACGAATGCCATCAAGGATGCAAGCAATTATCAAGGCCCTAGTATATGGGACATAAGACACATTCCCACAAGGAGACACTCTGATCGCATATACAACCACATTTTTGCTTCGGCTGTGAAATCACCATATTTGATGCCTTTTTTCTTTGTAGACCAATTCACTCTATGACCAGGAGGACAAAGCTTTGCGACTAGCCAATCACCATTGTAGCATGCATCTCTTTATTTCATTGGCTCGAGCGGATGATTGGGATCCCATAGACATCATTTATCTTTTGAACTTCGAATTTCACAATCTTTCCCCTTATTGTAATTTCATGATTTTGGAAATGTGTATTCCTTAAATTGGCATAAAATTCTCTAACCCATTCCTCATTGGCTTTGCATGGAGTGGGGATGAAGCAGGTCCAACCGCTTGAAACTAGACGGCCATGGAAATCCAGAAGGAGCTCGGCCACTTTGTCATCGACAATTCCCTTCTCGAGTTTGAGCTTCTTTATGAGGAGATCATCATAATACCGGGCTTGGAACTGGGCAAACATAAAGTGTGTATTATCAAATTGTTCCTCTCCAGCCTCTTCCTTAATTTCATGATCAAGCGGAGCATTTTCATTCATATTCGGATCCATTTTAAGCTCAAAGTACATTCAAAAATGAAAACAATGTTAGTCGGGCATTAGAATCATGTTAAACAATTCAAAACAATGCAGTTAGGCCAAAGAATCAAGTCGAATGGCCCCCGAAAGCTCCAGAACTGCAAAGCTACTGGAATTGCCAAATCTGCCCAGTTTCCGCACCTGCGGAAGTTTAGTAGCAGGTGTGGTTGCACATCTACGAGATTTCTATCACTTCTGCGGAGTTGCCCAGCTGACCAGAAGTTGCATCTGGTCGCAGTCGCAGTTGATTATGTGTCTAAATGTGTTGAGGCTGTTGCTTTACTCAACAATGAAGCGAGGAGTGTGGTGGCATTTTTGAAGAAGAAGATCTTTACAAGATTTGGTACTCTAAGGGCCATCATAAGTGATGGGGGTTTGCATTTTTGCAACAAAACCTTTGATACCTTATTCAACAATTATGTTGTCACTCACAAAGTTTCAACCCCCTATCACCCTCAAGCAAGTGGTCAAGTGGAAGTTTCCAACAGGAAAATCAAGAGTATTTTGTCAAAGATAGTGAATGCCAACTGGACGGATTGGTCAAGAAAGCTTGATGATACTCTTTGGGCTTATAGGACGGCTTACAAAACACCGATTGGGATGTTTCCATACCGGTTGGTGTTCGGGAAAGCTTGTCACCTTCCGATGGAATTTGAGCATAAGGCTATGTGGGATTTGAAGAAGCTTAATCTTGAATGGGCTGTCGCCGCCAACTTAAGGGTTTCAGAATTGAATGAGCTAGATGAATTCCAGTACAATGCCTACACAAGCTCGTCTCTATACAAGGAGAAGATTAAATACCTCCATGACAAGTATATTCGAAACAAGGAGTTCAAAGAAGGTGAACTTGTGTTATTATTCAACTTTCGGTTGCGGATGTTTCCGAGCAAGTTGAAGTTAAAATGGAGTGGCCCATTTGAAGTTGTTGGTGTGACACCATTCAGAGCATTGGACTTGAAAAATAAGAATGATGAAGTGTTTAGAGTCAATGGGCACCGGGTGAAGAACTATCTTGGAAAACTTGATGATGGCCACGTCGTGGCGGTTCTTCATTTCAAGTGATTGGTAATTTGCATCGTGCCGTGACATTAAATCAGGTGCTTCTTGGGAGGCCACCCATGTGTTTTTTTCTTTATCTTTTTCTTCTTCTTTAGATAGGTTTTGTTTTGTGCTAACAAGTTTTGAAGTGTATGCAGGAATGAGTATGCTTTGCATGGGTTGTGCCCTTAAAAATGGCTAAGTGTTGAAAAAGTGCAGACCGCACATTTATTGTGTGGACCGCATAATATTGTATGCCATAGTAGAGAAGAATCTGCGGCCGCACGATTCTGTGTGCGGCCGTACGATTCTTTGTGCGGCCGCAATACTGGAGCCCCAAAAATGCAACTCTCTGAAGTTTGGTCTGACAGAAAAACATAACCATTTTGCCGCTACACTTGAAATTGTGCGGCCACACTCACTTTTGTGCGGACTGCAGAGCTTCATCAAGGTCTAAGTAAAGAGTGCGAACCGCACTCAAAATTGTGCGGCCGCACTCAGCTTAACTTTTGACCGACTTGGTCAACCTATAAATAGAACCTCAGTGCACAATTCACAACTTTACACACTCTGAGTTCTTAAGACCTAAGCAAGCACAGTGCACGAAAATTAGTTCACACTCCTCATTCATTCCATTAGTGTAGATTCCTACTTGATCCTTCATCACTAGCATGGTCATTGCATTTTTAGATTTTTCAATTTTATTTAGTTTTTGTTCTTGAGTAGTATAGTTATTTTTAGGCCTATAATGCCAAATGTTATTCGTGTGTGGTTAAAATCACATGGGTAATATCATATGTGTTCATAGCGGACTAGGTAGATCATTAATCATATTTATTTGCAAATACCATGTCTAAATTGTGTAAAAATTGCAAAACATAAAGTCAGTGCTGTGTGATTTCATATTGTGCGGCCGCACACAAAATTGTGCTGTCCGCAGATCTTGAGTTAGGGCAAAATGTAATGCTTTAAAATTGCGAAGCACACTCAAAATTGTGCAGTCGCAGAAAAAGTGTGTGGCCACGGAAAAATGTGTGCAACCATACTATTGAAAGATCAGAGAACTAGTAGTCTGAACTTGGGATTGTGCGGCCGCACTCAAAATTGTGCGGTCCGCATATGTTAACACTGTCTTTGACCTGTAACTGACTCATGTGGCTTGTATTGCAGACAATGGTTAGATCATGAGGTAGAGGTGACACTTATAAAGGGAGGGGTGAACCCTCTCGAGGTCGAGGCAAGGGAAATCTCCCACTCTCAGTCTAAAAAGCAATAAACAAGAAGGCAACTGCCAACAGAGTCCCTAAACCTTCAAAATCCATGGAATATCTCCCGCCTAGGGAAGCCTCAGAGGGCAACTCTATGCAAGCACAACCCGATGGATAATCTCAACCCAAAAAAGTTCCGGGTAGACTACATTTGAGAGATGAATCGTCCTCCTCTGCTAGTTCTTCTAAGGGTTCGGAAGAGGGTAGCCAAGATTCTAAGGCCTCTTCCTCTTATGACCCCGCAACACCTATCCCCGTTGATAATGATGATGATGCTCCCGATGATGGTAGATGGGGTGACACTAGAGTGGGCGGCCTAGTGAGGTCAAATAAAGAGATATGGAAAGATAGATTTGTGAGCTTGAGAACCTTCACAAGGTTCAAAGAATGGTGGCCCTAGAGAGCGCTCACACTTGAGCGGCAATTCTTAGTGAAGGACTTGGATAAATACAATCCCAATGTCCTTAGGTAGTTCAGGGAGCGCAAAGGGTGGATGTGGTTCACCCAGAGTGTTAGGGATGCCAATGATCACTTGGTATGTGAACTCTATGCCAATATGGCACACATCAAGAAAGGTACCAAAGTGACCAAAGTGAGGAATTTGAAGGTTAGATTCGATCAATGCTCTCTGAACACTTACATGGGATTTGAGGAGTTAGAGTCAGTCCACTAGATGGAGAAGCTTGCTATGGGTTATGCATCTCGCCTTTGGCTAGCAGAGATCTTGGCAGCTCCAGGACCACCACCACCATGGACCACAGCGGGAGTTCCATTGCATGGAAAACCCTAAATTTTGAAGCAAAAGTGTGGCAAATGTTTGTGTGTAGCCAGATTGACCCGAGCAGGAATGAGAATAATCTTCCACTTACCCGAGCAGTTCAAGTGGCATCTATTATGGCTGGGTACCCAATCAATATGGTTACCATCATGTCGGACAACATGTCTGTGGTTGTCCGAAAAGGTGAAAGCTCTTATCCATATCCAAACACCCTCACTGAATACCTTAAGGATGCCAAGGTGGAGCTGATGAGATTTGATACACAGGTGCAGGCCAAAAAGCCCTTTTCATGGTACTCTTTGCAAGGACCGGGGAACCCAAAGTTCAAGGGTAAAGTAACTACCACCGATGGCCAGTCTGATGAGTCAACGCTTGTGGTTATAGATTCAGCTGCTCAGCCTTCTATAGCTGCCATGCCTTACACAATAGTCGGTCCTTCCGCCGAGTTAGCTAACATGCCACCACCTCCATCTTCTAGACTATCTACATCAGTACTAGTGTCTGCCTCATCCACATATCCACTCACTTCACTGCGAGTCTCCCAGACATTGGCGAGTCTCAACAACTGGATACAAACAACTACTTCAAAGCTGTCTGAAATATCCAAAGTTGTTGCAGCATAGTTTTCTGCCCAAGCAGCATCACAGGTACCTCTGTCAGTAGAGGAATCATTGAAGAAGATCCTCGACAATTAGAAGACCATCATGGATACATTGTGGCACATGGGGGAGCTATTGAGGAGTTAGTAAAACAGGTGAAGAAGATGCAGAAATCGCAGGCTTCAAAGAAATTGGTGGATAGATTGAGAAAAAAGTGGCCAAGATAGAATCTGCTGAGGATATACCACTTGATACGCTGATGGAGTCAGCACCAGCAGCACCATCAGTACCTGAGGCATCAGAGGCAACAACTAGTCAGGCTGAGGAGCCAGACCTCGCTGCCCACACTACTGAATAGATGCTTCAGATGTTTACCAACCCTGTTATTCCCCGACCATAGGATGATGAGATCCAGTTGGTGGAGCTCGAGGATGCTGATGATCCCATGCATACTGAGACCACATAGGGAGTTCTCTTAACTCTCTACCCTTCCTTATTCTGATTTTTGTTAAGCATTGGGGACAATGCTTATTCTTATTCAGGGGAGTGGTCTATTTTGGTTGATTTGATATGCCATTGGCATGTAATAACTTTAACTCTTTTTTTTTCTTTTATATTTATTCTCTCTTTCATTATGTATAGATTCCCCCCTCTCTTTTATGTATATATTCTATTCCCCTTGGTTTGTATATTCAGTTGTCTTACTTTCAATAGTTTATTTTATAGCTTCTTTAGCACTCTTTTCTTAGTAGTATAACTTCTTATTTACTTTAATTGCTTCTTTTTGATTTGGTAGCTTCTTTTTATGTTTAAGCGAATAATAAGCCTTTGGGTTTTTTTAATGCCACGGTTCTTTTCAAAGGTGGGTTTTGTGTGAATCGGGTGGCTCTTCCCAACGATGGATGGCGTGAAAACCTTCTTAAAAGATTGAATCTATTTTTGATGTTCAGGTAAAAATAGTACTACTAATGAATAAAAAAGGTCAAACATGCTTCACTTGGTACCAACACATTTAACTACGAACTTATGGTTAAAAACAAGTTCTTGGCAAGAAATAGCTCTAATTAGTGACCTTTAGACTCTTGTGTTGACTTGAACAATCATCGAGTTGTATAGTTGAATCATTAGTGATTTTCAATCTTGAATGTGGTTGTTGTGGGCCCTCGACTCTATCCTCTTTAACAATCCAATTGTGTGAGAAGTGAGATTTTTGTTGCAAGTCTAAGTACCCGTGCGAATAGTATAGAACTTGTCCCAAATGTGTTTCTAGGCGAAATTCTAAGTTTTGCTTGGATTGAGAAGTGATTGTAGGTCTTGAGTTCTTCTTAGATCTTCAATATATGTATAGTTATAGGAGTTGTGGTTTTAGCTCGTTCACTACTAACGAAGTTCGGTTACAATGGTTCCTCATGCTTGAAACAACTTCTTGATTGTTTTCTAACTCTTCCTATCTTTTGTGACACTAGCAAATTTAAGAATATAGTGTTTGTACTAAGAAGTAGGAAGATGTAGAAACTTGTATGTGGAGTTGCATGAGTCTTTCTTCTGTCATTTAGTTCTTCATATAGGTATGTCTTGAGTTCTTCTTGTCGTCAGAGTCATTGCAAATCTTTTAGTATATGAACCATTGATTGAGGCAAAGAATATTCTAAGATATTTAACCCAAGGGTTGCCTTTGCCTTCAGTTCACAAAAGAAGGTTGGATTCAATACTTGGATATGCTCTTCTTTCCTTGTATTTTCCTGATTTTCAGGAGCAATCATCGGCCTATGTAGTTAATTGATCCACAATCACACCAACTTCCATTTTGGTTGTTGTCTAAATTTGAATTCCATCAATTACGATCTTATGGTTTCTTTCTCCACAGATTTTCCTTTATTCTCGAACTTAATTGCTTATCATTATCTTGATTGATTTGTTCCAGACTTTGCTTAATTCGACATTGGCTTGATTTTTTTTGTCAACTTCGGCATTTGCATTTCTTTCCTTCCAAGTTCCTAGGTTCCTACATACATTAGGATTGGTTAGATATTGTAACGACCCGACCGGTCATTTCGAGAGTTTCAGCCTCGTTCCCCCATTTTTTCTGCTTCATTTGTGTTCTTCAGCTATTTTATGTCTTACCGGTCATTTGGGTCGGGTCCAGAGTGGTCTTGGAGTGAATTGAGACACTTAGTCTCTTTTGTGAAGGCTTAAATTGGGAAAGTTGACCAAATATTGACTTATGTGTAAACTATCTCAGATTTGAATTTTGATGGTTCTATTAGCTTCTTTAGGTGATTTTGGATTTAGGAGCGCGTCCGAAATATGATTTGAAGGCCTGTGGTAGAATTAGGCTTGAATTGGCAAAAGTTAGAATTTTGGCGATTTTGGTCGTCAGTGGAAATTTCTATATCAGGGTTGGAATGGAATTCCAAAAATTGAAGTAGCTCCTAGGTGTCATTTCTAACTTGTGTGCAAAATTTAAGGTCATTCGGATGTGTTTTGGCGGGTTTCGACATCGTTTGTGGAATTTAGAAGTTTTGAAGTTCTTAGGCTTGAATCCGATTGTAATTTCGTGATTTGATGTTGTTTTGAGTGATTCGAAGGTTCGACTAAGTTCGTATGATATTATGGGATGTGTTGGTATGTTTGGTTGAGATCTCGAGGGCCTCGGGTGAATTTCGGGTGGTTAACGAATCATTTCTTGGCTTTTGAAGTTGGCAGATTTAATGGTATTTTGTTGCAGAGTTTTTCTTCACTGCGTTCGTGAAGGGGCAGTCGCGTTCGTGAAGGGTTAAGTGAGCCGAGGAAGTTTTGTTCTTTGTGTTCGTAAAGAAGATGATGCGAACACGAAGGTTTGGACTTAGAGTGCATCGCGAACGCGGGAGTAGTTACATGTTCACGAAGAAGAGAAGAGGCAGCTGGGGACCCCAGGTCCATTTTTCTACGCGTTCGTGAGGCAGAGGTCGCGTTTGTGAAGGTTGGATCTTGTAATGCATCACGTTCGCGAGGGTGCATTGCGTTCGTGAAGAGTAAAGTGAGGAGGCGGTGAAGTTGTTCTACGTGAATGCGAGAGGGAGGCTGCATTCGCAAAGAGGAAAATCTAGGCAGGCAGTGTTATATTCAAAATCGAGGGTTTGAACCCATTTTTAATATTTTGAGCTAGAGACCACGGATTTGGGTGATATTTGAAGGTATTTTCAGGGATTGATTGGGGTAAGTATTCCTCACTTGATTTTTGTTAAATTCCATGATTGTATCTTGATTTCTATCATCTAAGTTGGGAATTGGGATGAAAAATTGGGGGAAAAATGGAAGAGTTCTTGAGAGAGTAATTTGGGGATTTAAGGGACCAAATGAGGTCAGATTTTGATGAAATTGTTATGGATAGACTCGTGAGTGAATGGACTTTCTAGTTTTGTGATTTTTGTCGGATTTTGAGACGTGGGACCAGGGGCCGGGTTTTAGTGAATTTCGGGATTTGGCCTATAATTTTGTATTTTTCTTGTGGAATTGGTTCCTTTAGCATTTATTGATCGTATTGTATTGTCGATGGCTAGATTCGGGATGTTTGGAAGCCGATATGAGAGGCAAAGGTGTCGCGGAGTAGGATTTTGGCTTGGTTTGAGGTAAGTAATGCTTTCAAACTTGGTTATGAGGGTTCAAAACCCCAAACTACGTGTTATGCGGTTAGTATTGAGGTGACGCACATGCCAAGTGAAGGGCGTGCAGGCATGCACCGTGAGAATCGTGAACTGGTTCATTCCATGGCACGGTTTAATGGCCCTTTCTTGTTGATATCCGTGTTTCAATTATGCGATAAAGTAATAAAACCGTAAAGCATGCTAGATATTATGTTAAGGCTTCACGCCGATACTGTTGGGACCCCTAGTGGTCATTTCTTATTGGCTTAGCATATCATTATTTTCGGGCTAGTTTCCATGACATTGTGAGTGTCGCACCCCCCTTTTCCTCACGGAATCGGGTTCATGACATTTGGAGGGACAACTCATTCCTTTTGGGAACAGGGTTCGCATTTTAAGAGTCGCCACCTAATGATTTAAGGTGCATTAGGACACCAAAAGAATTTGATTTGAATAACCAGAGATAGGGTAAGGGCTTGAAATTATTCTAAGGAGAAAGTGTTAGGCACCCCTCAAAATCCACTAGTGTGGTTCCCGGCCAGACAATTATTGTGAATTGAGGTACAATTAACATATAGACAAATAAGGCTCAAATAGGATGGGGTTTCACAGAAGGGTTTGAAAATAAACAAAGTTTGGAAGAACAAATAGAAAAGCTGATTTTTTAAAAAGAAAGAACTGAAATGCTAAAGAAATAAGGGGGGGTCCTAGGTTTATTACAAATATGGATCACCCCATACAATGTACGGTAATCACTCATCAGTGAGGGGCTACACGTGACATTATCGTGTGGTCATCATATCCATATATATCTTTCCCACCCCGTTAATGTATTTAAAGCGCGGAATGGTCTCGATTACTTATTGTATGCTATTACCCGTCCCAATCCTATCAGTCCCGTAGGCACTTAGGACTACTAATCCTAAAAGAAGGGATATTAGGCTTATTTGTAGTTTCAAAGGTAAAAATTCTAAGGCGACATACAAAAACACATATTGCATATAAAAAGGGAAAACACATAAGCATATAGGCTCAATTATACCTCCTCAAACAAACACATAAAGTAGCATGTCTTACACATACTGCTTAGGTTTGATTCAAAAGCATTAAAGACGAGGGAGATAAGATTGTTGAGGCAGTTTTAGTCTATTGCATAACTCAGATAAGAAGTCCGAATCAAACCTGTCTATTGGTTGTAATGATTAACAGAAGCAGGTTCAGTTTACAGATATTACCCTAAGGCTTGCCTAAGTGTTTAGATGGGGTCCTATAGGCATGATATCTACTGAATTCAGAAGGTGGTAAGACAGTGAGACTCAAAATGAACTGTTTGCAATCCTATATGCATATTTTTTAAACTAGTTAAGGACTCAGATTATTAAAAGAGAGGCAGAATTTAAACGAATTGATTACAAGTTCTGCACCTGATGATTACTGATTTTAGATCTGACATTGAGTGAAGCGGATCAGATTCAAATAGAAACTCCTCTAGGAATGCTTTCTATACGTTGTTGATTTTAAAACCTCATAGATGTGGTGTCAAAATGCAGAAGCTTTATAAACATGGTATCTATATGTAGTTTGAATATGCAGAAGTTGAAAGTACCCTATAGGCATGATTTCTATATTAGACTAGACCTATAGGCATGATTTCTATATGTATTTGAATATGCAGAATTTAGAACACCCTATAGGCATGATTTCTATATGTATTTGAATATGCAAAAATATAGCAATTCTTTAGGCATAATTTCTACATGTATTTGAATATGCAGAAATATAGCGGTCCTATAGGCATAATTTCCACCCCTTTTGCATACATAGTTAACCACCTTTTTCACTAACCAGCCCCAAGTATTTATTACAAATTATTACAAGCTAGAATGAACAAAATTACATCAGAAAAAGTTAAAAAAGTACAACTAAAGGAGGCCTGATTCTTGACTTCCTCTCTGAGTTATGAGATAGACCAACTCGAAAGACCATTGATCCAAAGCCTTTCTCAATTTGAGTGTGTCAGAGTTCCCTAAGAGCCTCAATGGGAATCCGAGCAGTGCTCACACCCAAATTGTATCATCAGAATGGCGACAAATGTGGTGTGGAAGGGCCAGCCCTCAAGTGTCCAAGTTCAGAGGGAGCTTAATGAGTCCCAAAGCAAGGCTCACAAGAAGGGGGCATGACTTAAAGTCTAAGAGAGAGTGCAAGTGCAGAAACAGAGTTCTAAGGGGATAGAGGAGAGGGAAACAGCTACAAGCAAGTTGATAAATTAACCCAAAAGGGTTCAAGGGTGTAGGGAAGTTGCAAAGGGGGGTCAGCTTTGGGCATGCACAACAATGGAGATGGTGGCATGCCTACAAGCCTACCAAAACATACAGCAGCAGAGAATCATAGAGGTTAGGATCCCAGGGATCAAGCTCGAGTCATGGACAATAATATTCAGTACTATCATGCCTCATGCAAACCATAACATCAAACACATTGGGGCAGGTGGTTTGGAATTCATAATAAATTCAGAACAAGCAGAAGGAAATTATAGCAAGCTAAAACAAGTACTGAACTGAACACCAACAATAGACAGACAAGAGGGTAAAAGCATTAAGTAAACACATTGTTGTGAGGCTGAAATTTTAACCAGAACATACCAGTTCAAAGAAGCAAAATACAGTGAAAGCAGGTAGAAGAACTTGAAAACAGGCCACAGTACTAGTAACAAGAGAGAATGCTTTTTGAGTATGAGTGTGAGTTCAGAAAACTTAGTGTGTTTGTGTGTATGTGTCTTAATGAAAAGCTAGGTATTTATAGTGTGAAAACAGGCAGAAAAATAAGGCAAGAAAATAATTATAGAACTGTGTACCAATTAAAATCAATCAGTATAATAACTTCGTTTAATTAAGGAGTTAAAATCAAACGGTGATATGCAATTGCTAAATAAGAAAACAAATCACATAGGGCTGAATATGACCAATAAGGAAGTATCTCGAGTACACAGTAGGTAATAGAGGCTAGGTTTATCAGACTCTAATCAAGGAAAGGTCTGTAAGAATCCAATACAAATGTAATCAAGGTAAGGGGATTAATCAAATTGAGTAGAAAAGGTAGGGGTCGAAAGTTCAAAGGAAAGTATTCAAATAGGTCCAAGAGACATGGAAATCAATACAACAAGGAAAGAATCAATTACAAGAGTGCAATCAGAATTACACAAAGAGGTTAAGGGTTATTTGAAAGGGAAATCTAGCATATAAAAGAGTGCATAAATATTAGGCATGCAAGACTGAACTCATGACAAAGAGAATAATCACATGACAATCACATAGGTCAATTTCACCAACATTAGTAATAGAGAAAGGGGAGAGCATTAGAAGCATGCGAAAGGTCAAGTAGAAAGCCTTTCTGAAAACTGTAGTCCAGTTCCAATGATCACATAAAGCAACAGAAGTTGAAATAAAGATTTCGAAACTCAGTCGAGCAATAGATGAAACAACTTCAGAAACTCGAATAGGTCCAAAAAATAGGGTTTTGAAACCAAACAAGTTCAGAGATGAGGAACCAGCAAATCACATAGCAAATAGTCTCTGGACTCGAATGAACCCAAAGTTTTAGGATTTTTACCATCAATCGAGTCATAGAGATGAAAAACAAGCAATCGAACAAATACTAACACAAAAATACATTCAGAAACCTCAAAAGGAACTAAGACTTTTAACATGCACACTCCAGTAGAAGAACAACATAAAGAACACAGTAGAACATGTTAAAAATCAGAAAAGCTTCGAAATAATTTAATAAAAACCCTAAATCGGAAAAGGTAAAGAAGTTTCGAAAGAAGAGTTTTGAAAGAAACTTTGAGAAAACATTTAAAAGCTTAGAGAAAACACAGAGCTACAACAGATCTAAAAGAATCAGAAGAAACCTCGAAGAGGAACCCAGAAGGTGAGAAAGGCTTGGAAAGTCATTGATCTAAGCAAGAGAAGTCAAGATCAGACTTGAATAACCATGGCTGGCCGGAGCAAGGTTGGAGACAGCCATAGAACTGAAGTCAACCAAGGTCTGGACCAAAACTTCTTCAAGGTCCGGCCTTGAAAACATGATAATCAGGCAGGTAGAAGTCATAGGAGGTAGATATAGGCCTTTAATGGCTTTGGAAGCCATTGATTCAGGTGGTTTTAGGGTAGTGGTTGAGGTGGCGGCTAGGGTTTGAGAGGGAGTTTGAGAGAGAATTGGGAGAGAAAGGGGAATTCAAAGGCAGCTGCAGGAGGAAAGTGATTAGGGTTAGGGGTAGTTGGGAATTAAAAAAGGAAAGGTTTAATGTGAGCCGTTGATCTGAGCGATCAACGGCTGGGATTAAATGGGAATCTGGGCGGTTCGTTTAAAAGGGGTCATGGGTTGGTTCAGATAGAGATTGGGTCCTGGTAATTGGGCTCCAAATTGGGGTTCAATTCAGGCCATAATTGAAACAAAATGAGGCTAACATTTAAATAGCCACTTTTTCGTATTTGATTTATAAAAAGTAATAAAATAATTTCTAGAAATAAATTAAAGGTACTAAAATGATTAATAGTACATAATTATCAAAATAAAAATATTGGACCTGATTTTTATAGACATAAACATAACTAAATCTAAAAGAGGCCAATATTGTAATTATATGCAATTTAGCTTTAAAAATACTAAATAAATTTTTAAAAATGTGCAAAAATCACATTAGCTATATTTTAGTATAAATATGAGATTCCAATAAATCACCAAAAATAATAATTTTGAGAATAATTATTGAGTTTTTTATGGATAAAATATGGCAATAAATTGATTTTTAAAATCTTTAAAAATTAAGAAAAAATAATAAAACATTTGGACATACTTATATATGCATATATATGCTATTTTGAAATTATTTTTTATATTAGAAATATATAGGGAAAAATTGGGTATCAACAGCTGCCCCTCTTTACCCGGGAAGGATGAAAGAGTTGTCGGGTAAAGATTTGATAGCCAATTTTACCCGAACAAAATGGTTCGAGGAGACCTAGGCCGTGCTCTGACTTCTGAGCTACCAACATATCCCTTTGTTTACAGGAATCGGGCCATATGTAGTTTAGGATCCGAAGTTTCGTATGCCGATAGAGACTTTCAAGAACGGACGCAGTATTTAGGACGGGTGAATGGTTGAAGTCTGATAGGGCTGCGGGAACTGGAGCGGGATTGCCCCTGCCGAGATGGTCGTTGCTCGCCGGTTCACCTGCAAATAAGTAACACAAGCGTGTATTGTGCGTAAATTTAAATATGATGCAAATTCCCGTCGGACCATGAATGTTTGTCTTTGGATGGTTAGGAAGACGTCCTTTGACCGTGATGTCCTGGGCCATGAAGTGTATAATAAAGGATTCGCAGGCCATGAAATGATTCTCTCGGGCCATGAGAATGATGCCTCCGAACCATGATGCCTTTGAATAATGATATGCAAAAGATTAAAAGGGGTCCTCAGGCCATGGCATGGTGTTCTCAGGCTATAAAAATGGTGCCTCCGAACGATGACGCCTTTGGACAATTTGGCGATCTTTCAACCCATGAAATGCATTAGTCGGAGATCTTTCAGCCATGCAAACGTAAATAGGGTGGCGATCTTTCAGCCATGCAAGTGTAAATAAGGCAGCGATCTTTCAGCCATGCAAATGTAAATAGTCGGCGATCTTTCAGCCATGCAAGTGTAAATAGGGCGGCGATCTTTCAGCCATGCAAGTGTAAAGGTGGCGATCTTTCAGCCATGCAGATGCAAATGGTGGTAAAGCTTAACCTCGGAAGGCAGAATGGTAGCCTTGTGCAATGCAGAAATGCAGATGGAGACAGAGCTTAGTCTCGGAAGGCAGAATGGTAGCCTTATGCAATGCAGATATGCAGATGGAGGTAGAGCTTAACCTCGGAAGGCAGAATGGTAACCTTATGCAATAAAAGAATGCAGATGGAGACATGGCTTAGTCTCGGAAGGCAGAATGGTAGCCTTATGCAATGAAGAAATGCAGATGGAGACAGAGCTTAGTCTCGGAAGGCAGAATGGTAGCCTTATGCAAGAAATAAAATGGCAAATGATGATAGAGCTTTCTTAGCTGATAGCAGATTGCAGTATCATGACTGTTGGGATATTGTGACACACGGAATATCACCGACGTGCGTGGATAGCAAATGTTGGTAAGTGCGATAGTTCTGGGAGTTGTATTCCTGAACAACATTCGTCTCCTGAGTGTATAGTATGTCTGATGCTTTCGCAATCCCAGTGCCTACATCTAAAGAAAAATCGTGAGTTTTTAAAGGGGGAAGGTTAGTTCGTATCCCCATTGGCTCTGCTTGACTTGCTCGGCTTCGATATGGTGATACTATATGTATCATTGGGGTAGCGTTGCTAAACAAGGCAATTTCAGCAATAAACATGCATGATTTTGTAAAAATATGACATAAGTATATAATCAAGAAACAACTTTTTAGATGAACTGGTGACTGTGACGTGATTCAAGATATTGCAACCTCTCTTGCTACGGAATTTTGAGGGTCTTCCTCAAAAATCTTCCCCAGTTTAGTGGGTTGATCCTTCTGACTGTTGTTTGCGACGATTTATTGAAATCACTTCGAAATTTTGAGAGTCCTCCTCAAAATTCTGCCCCAGTTTCCAATTTCGGGGGAAATGAAAATTTTATTGCATTGTGACCAAACCCATAAGGCTGCCTACGTATCCCCTCTTAAATGGGAATCAGGTCAGGCATAGTTCAATTTACATCATATAGGAAAGCATAAGATTACACATAGTAGCGCTTGACTGCATCTGAATTAATCAGCTTTGGCCAGACTTCTCCATCCATTTCTGCAAGTATGAAGGCTCCTCCTGTCAGGACCCGATGAACCATGTATGGACCCTGCCAGTTGGGAGAGAATTCCCCCTTAGCTTCATCTTGGTGTGGAAAGATTTTCTTTAACACCAGCTGCACCAGTGTGAACTGTCTTGGCTTGGCTCTTTTGTTGAAGGCTTTGGACATTCTATTCTGATAAAGTTGACCATGGCAGACTGTATTCATTCTTTTCCCATATATAAGAGCCAGTTGCTCATAGCGACTCTTCACCCATTCTGTGTCATCAAGCTCTGCTTCATGTATGATTCTTAAGGAAGGAATTTCCACTTCAGTGGGAACGACAACTTCTGTGCCATAGACCAGCATATAGGGGGTTGCCCCAGTTGATATGCAGACTGTGGTGCGATACCCCAATAAAGAAAATGATAGCTTCCCGTGGCACTGATTATGCTTCTCTATCATTTTCCTTAGTATCTTCTTGATGTTCTTATTGGCGGCTTGTATGACCCCGTTCATCTGAGGTCTGTAGGTTGTAGAATTATTGTGTTTGATCTTGAAAGTTTCACACATAGCTTTCATCAAGTCATTGTTGAGATTGGAGCCATTATCGGTAATGATTGATTCTGGAATCCCGAATCGACAAATGATGCAGTCGCGGACAAAGTCTGCCACGACCTTCTTAGTTACCGCTCTGTAGGATGCTGCTTCAATTCACTTGGTGAAATAGTCGATTGCTACTAGGATAAACCTATGCCCATTGGAAGCGGCAGGTTTGATTGGTCCAATAACGTCCATTCCCCAGGCGGCGAACGACCACGGTGAGCTTGTTGCATTGAGTTCGTTTGGGGGTACCTTTATCATGTCTGCATGTATCTGTCAGCGGTGGAATTTCCGAACATACTGGATGCAGTCTGTCTCCATAGTCATCAAAAAGTAATCGGCTCGGAGTATCTTCTTTGCTAAGACAAAACCTTTCATATGTGGACTGCAGGTCCCAGCATGAATTTCCTCTAGTAGCCTGGATGCTTCCTTTGCGTCGACACACCTTAATAATCCAAGATCAGGAGTGCTCCTATACAGGATTCCTCCGCTATGAAAGAAATTATTGGACAACCTCCGAAGTGTGCATTTCTGAGTAGGATTTTCAAGTTCTGGGTATTTGCCTTTTGCCAATTCTTTGATATCATGAAACCAAGACTTTCCATCTGCTTCTTCTTCAACATGGGCAAAATAAGCTGGCTGATCACGAATCCTTACTGGAGTAGGATCAACGAAGTTTTTGTCTGGATGTTGTATTATAGATGATAAGGTAGCCAATGCATCATGAACTCGTTCTGGACTCTGGGAACATGTTGGAATTCTGTCTTTGTGAACCTCTTTCTCAATTCCTGTACATAATGCAAATATGGAAGTATCTTGGAGTTCTTGGTCACCCATTCTTCTTGGACTTGATGTATAAGTAGGCTCAAATCTCCGATCACTAGCAACTCCTGAATGTTCATGTCAATAGCCATCTTGAGCCCTAGGATGCAAGCTTCGTATTCGGCCATATTGTTGGTGCATGGGAACCTGAGTTTGGTAGACACTGGATAATGCTGATCGGTTTTCGATACTAGGAGTGCTCCTATACCAACTCCTTTGAAATTTGCCACTCCATCGAAAAACATTCTCCATCCGTCATAGGATTCTACAATATCTTCTCCTATGAATGATACCTCCTCGTCAGGAAAATACATTTTCAGGGGTTCGTATTCTCTGTCCATGGGATTTTCAGCAAAGTGATCTGCTAGCGTTTGTCCCTTGATTGCCTTCTGAGTTACATAGACAATGTCAAATTCGCTCAACAGGATTTGCCACTTGGCTAGCTTTCCAGTGGGTATGGGCTTCTGAAAGATGTACTTCAAGAGATCCATCCTTGATATGAAGTATGTTGTATAGGCACAGAAGTAGTGCCTCAGCTTCTGGGCTACCCAAGTCAAAGCACAATAGGTGCGCTCTAACAGAGAATACCGGGCCTCGTACGGGGTGAACTTCTTACTGATGTAATAAATGGCCTGCTCCTTCCTTCCCGTTTCATCATGCTGCCCCAGAACGCAACCAAAAGCTCCATCTAATACTACAAGGTAGAGTAATAGAGGTCTACCTAGCTCGGGCGGGACCAAAACTGGTGGTGTTGACAAGTACTCCTTGATTTTTTCAAAAGCTTTTTGGCAGTCGTCAGTCCATTTGGTAGAGGCGTCCTTCTTTAACATCTTAAAGATTGGCTCACAGATGACTGTAGATTTTGCTATGAACCGACTGATGTAGTTGAGTCTCCCCAAGAAACTCATCACATCCTTCTTGTTCTTTGGCGGTGGCAATTCTTGAATAGCTTTGACATTCGATGGGTCCAATTCTATCCCTCGGCGACTCACAATGAACCCAAGCAACTTTCCAGTTGGAACCCCAAATGCACATTTTGCGGGATTCAGTTTCAAGTTGTACCTTCTCAGTCTATTGAAGAATTTCCTCAAATCTTCCATGTGATCAGTGACTTCTTGGACTTGATGATAACATCATCTACGTACACCTCTATCTCCTTGTGTATCATATCATGAAAAATGGTAGTCATGACCCTCATGTAGGTGGCCCCAGCTCTTCAAGCCGAACGACATCATCTTGTAATAGCACATCCCCCACAGCGTAATGAAAGCCGTTTTCTCAGCATCCTCTTCATCCATCCAGATCTGATGATAACCAGCGAAATAGTCCACAAATGATTGCAGCTTATGCTTGGCGCAATTGTCAATCAGGATGTGTATGTTTAGCAAAGGGAAGTTGTCTTTCGGACTGGCCCGGTTGAGATACCGGTAGTCGACATAGACTCTAACCTTCCCGTCCTTCTTTGGTACTGGCACGACGTTCGCTAACCATGTCGGGTATTCTACTACCCTGAGAACCTTAGTTTTGACCTGCTTAGTGACTTCTTTCTTGATTTTCAGACTCATGTCAGGCTTTAACTTTCTGAGCTTTTGCTTTACCGGCGGACATATTGGATTGGTTGGCAGTTTGTGATCCACAATAGATATACTTAGACTAGTCATATCATCATACAACCAGGCGAATATGTCTTTGTATTCTCTTAGAAATTCTGTGTACTCCTTCTTTTCTGATGGTGATAAGTGGACGCTGATTCGTGTTTCTTTGACATTTTATGCATCTCCCAAGTTAACCACTTCTATTTCGTCCAGGTTGGACTTAGGTTTGTTCTCAAAATTCTCAACTTCTTTAACAATCTCTTCTGGTACGTCATCTTCCTCTGAATCTATGTCTGTTTATTGCGTTGTCTCGTTGCATGTCACAGTCATTGGTTCATCAAGATAAGTAATGGTAATGCTGCATAAGTAAGGTAATAAGAAAAATAATAATGAGTGTTGATTCATAAGAAAGGTCAAAATACTTTGATAAATTGCATAATCACTTTGAACATTGAAGATCATATTTCAGTAATTGAAAACATGCGAAAAACAAAATCTTTTAGGAAATCAAAATAGTGCTTGTTTTAGCCTTGCTACCCCGAGGCTCGTCGGGCCGGGCCCTGGTTGTCCTGATGGTCCAGTTATTGAGGCATGATCCTCTGCTTACAGCCTGTAGGGAAGGTCCTTCCTTCCCCTCCTCCTCGAGAACAACATAACAATCTATGTCATTATCCTCTAAGAACAAGTTTTTCACAGCTGCCAGTGCTTCCTCTTCTTCTGACCCATAGATAACATCGGCCAGTTGGAAAGTCTGCTCCAAATGTGGTATTGGCTACTCCAGTGGATAGTAAGGATCGCGCCATGGTGGCGACCAGTTGTTGAATTCTTCCCAAGTGTACTCATATCCTAGACCGAAAGTGGTTCCATGTTTCTTGAGTTTTATGGGCTTGATGATTCCTTGGAGGTTCTTTCTGAGCCCTTTGCCAGGTTCGTCCCCACTCCAGCTCAGTATACTTTCAATCTTGTCATCCCACCATTTGTCTTTGTCAGTAGCATTTACCCGCTCGATGTGATGGTAAGTCTCTCCTCCCAGCTTCTTTCTCCCCTCGATTGATGGAATGGTCTGGCGACTGTATATAGGATTGCTACCATCGGCGTGAATGATCACTTCCTAGTGATTCTATTCAAACTTTACCGCCTGATGCAATGTTGATGCTATTGCTCCGGCAGCGTGAATCCATGGCCGTCCCAACAGTAGATAGTAAGATGATGGCACGTCTATTACCTGGAAATCAACATTGAACCAAGTTGCCCCCATTTGCAAACACAGACTAATCTCCCCAATGGTGGACATTTGGGAACTGTCGAAAGCTTTCACGTTGATGGCTTCATCTTTTACCTCATGTAGTCCCTTACCCAACTTCTTGAGTGTTACCAGTGGACAGATGTTGAGATTGGAACCCCTGTCGATCAGGATCATGGTAATGAAGTAGTCTTCGCATTGCACAGTGATATGTAGCGCTTTGTTGTGTCCTAACCCTTTAGGTAGTAGCTCATCCTCATGAAAAGTAATTTTGTGACTTTCCAATACCTGTTCGACCATGTTGGCCATTTTCTCGCCAGTGATATTGTTTGGCATAACGTATGCTTCACTCAGCACCTTCAACAGAGCATTCTTGTGTGCATCAGAATTTTGTAGCAAAGCAAGTATGGAAATTTGCGCCGGTGTTTTGTTCAACTAGTCGTTGACCGAGTAGTCCTTGGTCTGTATCTTTCTCCAAAGATCGTCTGCACCTATCTCAATAATAGATGACCAATCGGAGGCCTGCTTGCTTGACTCAGCTATGTATTCCGGGGTATAAACCCTACCAGTTCTCGTCATACCCTGTCCGGCAACAGTTTCCTCGAACCTACCATTGCCTTTTCTTCTTGCCTCGGTTGTATAGTCCCATGGTATGGACTATGTGTGGAAGGGTGTCATGGTTGACATCGCCACTAGAATCGACGCGACTATCTTCACTCCGAACGAAGCATGTGCCTTGGGTGGTAGAACGACAACTTCGAACGGTGGAGGTGGACTTGCTGGAGACACGAATTCGACCTCAATTGGCATTGTTGTCTTTGCAGATGACGTTGTTTCAAACTCCAGTGGTACAGGCATATTTACCTTGCCATCCCTAGAGGGCTAAATCTGGACCATGATTGGATTAAGAGTAACTACTGGCTTCTTAGGGTCATCACCTTCTGCGATCAAACCAATCGACCCCTCAGGATCCTAATCATCCTCTATTTCAATCATGTGAATGCCTCCACCCTTGTGGTCTGGCAGAGGATTATTGCGGACATTCGGAGCGGTTTCCTTCGCCACGATAATATTATTGTCAATCAGAGCCTGGATCTTGTCCTTGAAGGAACGACATTCGTTGATGGTGTGCCCTTTCATGCCGGAATGGTATGCACAGGATTTGTTTGGATTAATCCACTGATAAGGGTTCTCAGGGGTTACAGCAGGGATAGGGGTGACATAACCAGTAGCTTTGAGTCTCTCGTACAGCTAGTCAATGGGTTCAACAATGGCTGTATAGTGTTTAGGAGGTCTGCGATCAAAATTTGGTCGAAGTCTAGGGAAGTTTTGGCGTGTAGGAGGTGATTGATGGTGGGATGGTTGAGCATTGTAGGCTTGGTAAACATGTGTGGGTTGGGAATATCTGGGTGAAGTAAGTTGATATATGGGTGGTGAAGATGATTGATAAGTGGGTGGTGGAGTTTGGTAAGAGGGTGAGGGTGTTTGGTAGTTTAGAGTAGGTTGATATGTGAGTAGAGGCATTGGATAGGTTTGGTATTTGATGGTATTTGGCTCTCTGTGCCACCGTTACGGCTCCTACGTCCCTTTTCTTGGACACACCACCGGACTGTAAGGCCTTATTTGTAGCTTGCAAGGCCTCGAGGTTCGTAACCATACCACTTTTGATGCCTTCTTCAATCCTTTCACCCAACTTGATAATGTCGGAAAATTTGTGGCTCTCAATCATCATCAGCCTTTCATAATATTGCGGGTCCTGAGTCCAGACAAAGAATTTGTTCATATGTTCCTCTTCTAAGGCAGGTTTGACCTTAGCACCTTCAGACCTCCAGCGAGTAGCATACTCGCGGAATGTTTCTGTAGGTTTCTTCTTTAGATTCTGAATGTAAAACACATTCGGCGCATTCTCCGTGTTGAACCTGAACGTATCCATAAAATCGGACGCCATGCCTACCCAACTTGGCCGCTTCTTTGGGTTTTGGCTAATGTACCAAGATAGAGCAACTCCTTTCAGACTCCTCATGAAAAGCTTCATGTGGATTCTCTTGTCTTTTCCTACTCCAACCAGCTTATCACAGTATGTTCTCAAATGTACTCTTAGATCCGATGTACCCTCAAACATCTCAAACTTAGGAGGTTTGTACCCCTCGGGCAGTTCGACACCGGGCTGTATGCAAAGATCCTCATAGTTCAACCCCTCAATTCCCTTGCTTCCTTCAACGCCTTGAATCCGGCTAGTCAATTTATTAAGTTCTTCAGCTAGGTTCCTGATAAGCGAGTCTTTATCATTAGACTCAGGTGTGCTTGAGATGGGTTGGGTGGAGTGTGGCATGGTCTCCACATAGATGGGGGTGTTATGATGGGTGTGGAAGTGGTCATTTGTGGAGTTTTGGGGTTTCGGGATGAGCAGTGGGGTATTGTTGGAAGTATGATAGGTGTTGTAGTGGTGGTGAGGAGCGGAATGGTTCTGTGGCTTGGGGATATTTTGTGGAAGTGTGGGCATTAAGGAAATTGACATATGGAGTGGTGAGAAAAAATGACAGAGTTTCCATATTCCGAACCTAATCAAGTTCTTCTTGAAATTTCAGTAGTTTTTGTTCGAGTTGGGATGCATTTTCTTTGGAAACCTGAGTACCATGACTATGAGTGACCTCTACCCGTTCAGCTGAGTTCTCTTTTCTGACGTTGTTCAAATCTTCCATCTTCGCTTTGTTCTTGTTTTTGACAGGACTAAGAGGGGGAGTGGGTGGAGGGCCCCTGGATCTCGTGGAATAAGATGATGTTGCCAGAGTGCACGAACTAACCTTTGCGGAGGGGAATAATAAAACAAAAGTAAAAATAAAAAGGTAACAAGTTAGTGAGGATTATAAGAAAATGTTGTGATATTTAAACACATAGTGCAAGAATATAAATCGTGTCCTTATTTGGGGACCACTTTGTGCCCGAGGTAGGCCTAGCGACAAATTGATTTGGAGAACTTAAAATGCTAAATGCCTCATTTTATTGATAAAAAGTAGACGAATCCCAAATCGGCACTAAATAATAGGAAATGAAAATCACTAATGGCAATTGGCCTTATTACATTCATAAAGCGAAAAGAAAATTCCTATCTACTTGGTCCCAGAATGACCTTCCTCATGTTGAATGCTCTCGTTGATCAAATCCTCCAGCTCGCGTAGGTTCACCAGTAAAAATGTCTTTGCCAGGTGTTCTCCTTCGTTTCCCTCAACGTTCTGGCAGTCGGTGACTCTCTTTCTCACTTTTCCTTCCAATTCCAGCAGACTATACTCCAGATATTCCAACTTTTCGATAGCTTTGGCGGCCCTCTCTTTCCACTCATTGATTTGGTCATCTGATGGAAGACTTCTCCACCAGTCTAGAAAGAGTGGGGGCCTTCTAACCATACCGAAACTGGGGACCTCATTTTTCATTTTCTGCAAGACAAACAAGGTTAGGCCTTTACCCCCGCCAGACTCGACTATTTAGCATCAACAAATAGCATAAAGCATTTTGTTCTCCAAATAAATGCACAAAACGTGATGGTGTCCGTTTGGGTTTTAGGGAAACCCAATGGACTTTGGGCAAGGCTATTTTAAAAAGTCCTTATGCGGACAACATAACTGACTCATCTAGGCTGACCATGATGCATGCATAGTTTAAAGAGAGTAAGGTTTCTATGGGGTTTTAGACTGGTACCCTTGAGTGGACAACTCAAAGGGGAAAGGAACGGAACCGTCGACTACACCGTTGATCGACTGGTTTTACCGCAAATACGCCTTTTCTGGATTTAGGAGGTGATAATATCGGAAGAGCGCAACCACTCATTATAACCGTTGCTATAGGATTTGTTTTGGCACGAGTGGAATATGATGTTGAACATGATTATGCAACAATTAAAGGCATGTTGTCATGTATTTTCACGTTTAAGAAAGCAGTAAACACAACAGTTTTATAATTTAAAGGAAGGAAATAAAAGAAAGAAAGAAGAAGACAAGTCAGTTTGGCAATCGAAAAGGAAATTGAATGCTTAAAAGAAATAAACAAATAATTGTGCATAAATTCACAACAATAGTCTGAAATGGTAAAAGCCTAAAGGTCCCCAGCAGAGTCGTCACACTGTCGCGCCCCCTTTTTCCTCGCGGAATCGGGTTCATGACATTTGGAAAGGACAACTCGTTCCTTTTGGGAACTGGGTTTGCATTTGAAGAGTCGCCACCTAATGATTTAAGGTGCATTAAGACACCAAAAGAGTTTGATTTGAATAACCAGAGATAGGGTAAGGGCTTTAAATTATTCTAAGGGGAAGGTGTTAGGCATCCCTCAGAATCCACTAGTGTAGTTTCCGGCCAGACAATTATTGTGAATTGAGGTGCAATTAACATATAGACAAATAAGGCTCAAATAGAAGGGGGTTTCACATAAGGGTTTGAAAATAAACAAAGTTTGGAAGAACAAATAGAAAAACTAATTTTTTTTTAAAAAGAAAGAACTGAAATGCTAAAGAAATAAGAGGGGGGGGGGGTTCGTAGGTTTATTAAAAATATGGATCACCCCACACAATGTCCGGTAATCACTCCTCAGTGAGGGGCTACACGTGACATTATCGCGTGATCATCATATCCATATCTACCCTTCCCACCCCGTTAAGGTATTTAAAGCGCGGAATGGTCTCGATTACTTATTGCATGCTATTACCCATCCCAATCCTATCAATCCCGGAGGCACTTAGGACTACTAATCCTAAAAGGAGGGATATTAGGCTTATTTGTAGTTTCAAAGGTAAAAATTCTAAGGCGACATACAAAAACACATATTGCATATAAAAAAGGAAAACAAATAAGCATATAGGCTCAATTATACCTCCTCAAATAAACACATAAAGTAGCATGTGTTACACATACTGCTTAGGTCTGATTCAAAAGCATTAAATATGAGGGAGATGAGATTGTTGAGGCAGTTTTAGTCTATTGCATAACTTAGATAAGAAGTCTGAATTAGACCTGCCTACTGGTTGTAATGATTAATAGAAGTAGGTTCAATTTACAGATATTACCCTAAGGCTTGCCTAAGTGTTTAGACGGGATCCTATAGGCATGATATCTACTGAATTCAGAAGGTGATAAGACAATGAGACTCAAAATGAACTTTTTGCAATCCTATATGCATATTTGTTAAACTAGTTAAGGACTCAGATTATTAAAAGAGAGGCAGAATTTAAACGAATTGATTACAAGTTCTGCACCTGATGATTACTTATTTTAGATCTGACATTGAATGAAGCGGATCAGATTCAATTAGAAACTCCTATAGGCATGCTTTCTATACATTGTTGATTTTCAAACCTCATAGATGTGGTGTCGAAATGCAGAAGCCTTATAGACATGGTATCTGTATGTAGTTTGAATATGCAGAAGTTGAAAGTACCCTATAGGCATGATTTCTATATGAAGTTTGAATATGCAGAATTAGACTAGACCTATAGGCATGATTTCTATATGTATTTGAATATGTAGAATTTAGAACATCCTATAGGCATGATTTCTAAATGTATTTGAATATGCAGAAATATAGCAATCCTATAGGCATAATTTCTACATGTATTTGAATATGCAGAAATATAGCGGTCCTATAGGCATAATTTCCACCCCTTTTGCATACATAGTTAACCACCCTTTTCACTAACCAGCCCCAAGTATTTATTACAAATTATTACAAGCCAGGATGAACAGAATCAAATCAGAAAAAGTTTAAAAAGTACAACTAAAGGAGGCCTGATTCTTAACTTCCTCTCTGAGTTATGAGATAGACCGATTTAAAAGACCATTGATCCAAAGCCTTTCTCAATTTGAGTGTGTCAGAGTTCCCTAAGAGCCTCAATGGGACTCCAGGCAGTGCTCACGCCCAAATTGTATCATCAGAATGGGAACAAGTGCAGTGTACAAGGGCCAGCCCTCAAGTGTCCAAGTTCAGAGGGAGCTCAATGGGTCCCAAAGCAAGGCTCACAAGAGGGGGGCAGAACTTAAAGTCTAAGAGAGAGTGCAAGTGCAGAAACAGAGTTCTAAGGGGATAAAGGAGAGGAAAACAGCCACAAGCAAGTTGATAAATTTTCACAAAAGGGTTCAGGGGGTAAGGAAGTTGCAAAGGGGGGGGGGTCAGCTTTGGGCATGCACAGCAATGGAGATGCTGGCATGCTTACAAGCCTACTAGAACATATAGCAGCAGAGAATCATAGAGGTTAGGATCCAAGCTTGAGTCATGGACAATACTATTTAGTAATATGCAATTGCTAAATAAGGAAATAAATCACATAGGGCTGAATATGACCAATAAGGAAGTATCTCGAGTACACAGTAGGTAATAGAGGCTAGGTTCATCAGACTCTAATCAAGGAAAGGTCAATAAGAATCCAATACAAATGTAATCAAGGTAAGGGGATTAATCAAATTGAGTAGAAAAGGTAGGGGTCGAAAGTTCAAAGGAAAGTATTCAAATAGGTCCAAGAGACATGGAAATCAATACAACAAGGAAAGAATCAATTACAAGAGTGCAATCAGAATTACACAAAGAGGTTTGAAATCAGTCCACAATTAAGGGTTATTTTGAGAGGGAAATTTAGCATATAAAAGAGTGCATAAACATTAGGCATGCAAGGTTGAACTCATAACAAAGAGAATAATCACATGACAGTCACATAGGTCAATTTCAACAACATTATTAATAGAAAGCCTTTCTGAAAACTATAGTCCAGTTCCAATGATCACATAAAGCAACAAAAGTTGAAACAAAGATTTCAAAACTCAGTCGAGCAATATATGAAACAACTTTAGAAACTCGAATAGGTCCAAAAATATAGGGTTTTGAAACCAAACAAGTTCGGAGATGACAAACCAGCAAATCACATAGCAAATAGTCTCCGGACTCGAATAAACCCAAAGTTTTAGGGGTTTTACCATCAATCGAGTCATAGAGATGAAAAACAAGCAATCGAACAAATACTAACACGAAAATACATTCAGAAACCTCAAAAGGAACTAAGACTTTTAACATGCACACTCCAGTAGAAGAACAACATAAAGAACACAGTAGAACATGTTAAAAATCAGAAAAGCTTCGAAATAATTTAACAAAAACCCTAAATAGGAAAAGGTAAAGAGGTTTCGAAAGCAGAGTTTTAAAAGAAACTTTGAAAAAAAGTTTAAAAGCTTAGAGAAAACACAGATCTACAACTGATCTAAAAGAATCAGAAGAAACCTCGAAGGTTAGGGTTCCAGAAGAACCCAGAAGGTGAGAAAGGCTTGGAAAGTCATTGATCTAAGCAAGAGAAGTCAATATCAGTCTTGAATAGCCATGGCTGGCCGGAGCAAGGTCGAAGACAGTCGTAGAACTGAAGTCAACCCAGGTCTGGACCAAAACTTCTTCAAGGTCTGGCCTTGAAAACATGATAATCAGGTAGGTAGAAGTCATAGGAGGTAGATACATGCCTTTAATGGCTTTGGAAGTCATTGATTCAGGCGGTATTAGGGTGGTGGTTGAAGGTGGCGGCTAGGGTTTGAGAGGGAGTTTGAAAGAGAATTGGGAGAGAAAGGGGAATTCAAAGGTGGCTGCAGGTGGAAAGTGATTAGGGTTAGGGGGTAGTTGGGAATTAAAAAAGGAAAGGTTTAATGTGAGTCATTGATCTGAGCGATCAACGGATGGGATTAAATGGGAATCCGGGCGGGTCATTTAATAGGGGTCATGGGTCAGTTCAGATATGGATTGGGTCCTGGTAATTGGGCTCCAAATTGGGGTCAATTCAAGCCATAATTGAAACAAAATGAGGCTAACATTTAAATAGCCACTTTTCACTATTTGATTTATAAAAAATAATAATATAATTTCTGGAAATAAATTAAAGGTGCTAAAATGATTAATAGTACATAATTATCAAATTAAAAATATTGGACCTGATTTTTATAGACATAAACGTAATTAAATCTAAAAAAGGCTAATATTGCAATTATATACAATTTAGCTTTAAAAATACTAAATAAATTTGTAAAAATGTGCAAATATTATTATTTTATAAATATGAGAGTCCACTAAATGAATCACCAAAAATAATAATTTTGGGAATAATTATTGGGGGTTTTATGGATAAAATAGGGCAATAAATTAATGATTTTAAAAATTAAGGAAAAATAATAAAACATTTGGAAATACTTATATATGCATCCATATGCTATTTTGAAAGTATTTTGCATATTAGAAATATATAGGGAAAAATTGGGTATCAATAGTGAGCCTGTGGGTGAGACTGGAGAGTGATGACTGAGTGAGGCCGAGAACCTGATTTTGAATGTCAATTATGAGGTCGTGCTACATGCCACAACTGTTATATTGGATATGATAGCACTTTAGCCGTAGGAGCCCCTCCGGAGTCTGCACACCCACAGTGGGCGCGGATGATATTATTAAGGGATGGATTTCCCAGGACATGGATTTGTTCGAAGTATTGATATCCGGAGATGGATTTCTCCACAGGGTTGGATTACCCTTGTTCCTTGGTACCGAGTGACTTATAGTCAATAATGAGTATGTTCCAGGATGGATTTTCCTGGGCCGGATGTCCATATACGATACCGAGTGGTTGAGAGTTTATATATACACATGGAGATGGATTTCTCCTCAGGGTTGGATTGCCCTTTTTCCTTGGTACTGAGTGACTTACGGTTAGTGTTGTATATATTCCGGGATGGATTTCCCTGGGACGTATGTCCATATTTAGTACCGAGTGGTTGAGCGCTAGAAAGGGGGAGTAAACTGTGCATTTCATACAGTCGGTGCATTGGCATGTAGAGGTAGTTGAGTTATATATTTTAAATTGTTTAGATTTGTATTTACCTTATTACTTTGAGCTGTCATGTTATCTGAAAGCATGCCTACATTTTTTGTACGTTGTTTCTATTATACCTGTAGAGGTTGAGTTCGTTACTACCATTCAGTCCATAGTTTGGTCTCGTTACTTACTAAGTTGGTGTACTCATGTTACCCCCTATACCTTGTGTGCAAATTTAGGCACTTTTGGACCCAATGGTGGTTATTGATCAAGGCTTCATGCATAGGAGATTATTGAGGTATCTACACGACGTTCGCAGGCCTTGGCTCTCCTTCTTATTATTCAGTTGTATTTCTATTATTCCTTTAGACATTGTAATAGACTATGCATTTCCCTAGACGCTCATGCACTCAGTGACACCCTGGTTTTGGGCTGGATTATATATATTTTTGGAATTTCTTATGTTTTAAATAGTTTCTTTAACTGTTGAAAGCTTCCGTTAATGTTTTCAAACTTATTGTTATTGTGTTGGTTGTTAATTTGAGGCTGGCCTAGTTCCACGATAGGTGCCATCACGACGGGTCAGGTTTTGGGTCGTGAAAAGTTTGTATCAGAGCCTAGGTTACATAGGTCTCATGAGTCATGAGCAGGTTTAGTAGAGTCTTACGGATCGGTATGGAGACGGCGGTAGATCCCTTATGAAACTTCACATTCTTGAATTCTTGTCATGTGAATCTATAGATTCTGGTAACTATAGTTCTATTATTCCATTCTCTCATAGATGGTGAGGACACGTGCTATCGGTCAGGGAGGACATCCATCAGTACCACCAGTTGTGGCCACGAGAGGTCGAGGTTGCGGTAGAGGCCGTGGCAGGGGTAGGGGTGCAGCCCGCTCAGCACCTAGGGCAACACTTGCAGATCCACCTGTTTCCCCAGTGCAGGATCAGGTCCTAGTTGTGGATGCACCACCAGGACCAGCTCAAGGACCAGTTGTGCCCTTCGTGATTCCAGGTCTTCAGGAGACCTTAGCTCAGATTCTGACTGTGTGCACCGGTCTTGCTCAAATGGTCTCTGTTTCTACTACAGCAGCCACTTCCCAGGCCGGAGGAAGCACTCAGACTCCCCCCACCCTCACACTCGAGTAGGTTGTTCAGGGACTTCAGACACCGGGTGCACCACCAGCCCAGCCAGTTGCAGCTGCTCTGTACTATGTGGTTCCTGACATGCCTGATGATGAGCAACGTAGGTTGGAGAGGTTTGTTTGACTTCAGCCTCCGACTTTTAGCAGTGAAGAGGGAGAGGATGCCCAGGGTTTCTTGGATAAGTGTCAGAGGATTCTCCATATAGCAGGTATTTTGGAGAACATGGGGGTCTCGTTCACTACTTTTTAATTGTCTGGAGCTGCCTTCACTTGGTGGAAGGATTATGAGAGGCATAGTTCGGTTGGTGCAGCGCCCCTTACATGGCAGTAGTTCTCCATTATCTTCTTGGAGAAGTATGCGCCATAGTCCCGTAGAGAGAAGCTGCGCAAATAGTTTGAGCAGTTGTGTCAGGATGATATGCTTGTGACATAGTATGAGATGAGATTCTTCGAGTTGGCCCGTCATGCTATCTGGTTGTTCCCATAGATAGGGAGAGGATCTGGAGGTTTATTGATGGCCTCACATATCAGCTGCAGATTCTTCTGACTAGAGAGAGGATGTCTGGTACTTTTTTAGGAAGTTGTTGACATTGCTCGGGATATAGAGTCGGTTCGCCGCCAGGAGCGAGTTGAGAGGAAGGCCAAGAGGCCTCGGGGATCTGGTAGTTTTGGTGGAGTTCCTTTTGAAGGTTAGTTTCACCACGGCAGGGGTCGCCCCTTCAGGCATGCTCAAACGATTTGTCTATTTTATCGTGGCGCATCATCTGGCCATGGTTCTCACAGTTATCAGAAGGTCCACTCATCTCTCAGTGCCCTTCGAGCTCAGAGTTCATTTCATGCACCATCATCTTAGGGTTCATCTATGCCTGCTCCTTCTAGCAAGTATCTTGGTGCTCGGGGCTCCCTTCAGTCCCCATTGCTAGTGGCCGGTAGGGGTTGCTTTGAGTGTGGAGATTTGGGTCATATCAAGAGGTTTTGTCCCCTCCTTACGGGAGGTTCATCCCAGCAGAGGAGTCAACCTTCGGCTTCAGTACCACTTACTTCACCACCCGCCTAGCCAGCTCGAGGTAGAGGTCAGTCAGTTGGGAGTTACCCTAGAGGGGGAGTCCGATCAGGTGGCAGAAAGGCTCGTTTCAATGCACTCCCTGCTAGACCAGATGCTATTGCTTCAGATACTGTGATCACAGGTATTATCTCAGTTTGCCACAGGGATGCCTCTATATTATTTGATCCTGGTTCCATTTTTTCATATGTGTCGTTGTATTTTGCTCATTATTTGGATATCCCCCGCGAGTCTCTTATTTAATCTATTCATGTATCTATACCGGTGGGTGATATTATTGTTGTGGACCGTGTATATCGGTCATGTGTAGTGACTATTGGGGGACTAGAGTGGATATTTTGCTGCTTAGTATGGTTGACTTTGATGTGATATTAGGCATGGATTGGTTGTCTCCGTGTCACTCTATTCTATACTGTAACGCTAAGACAGTGATCTTGGCTAAACCGGGAGTGCCACATATTGAGTGGCAAGGTTCGTCGGATTATGTTCCTAGTAAAATGATTTCATTCTTGAAGGCCCAGCGGATGGTTAGGGAGGACTGTCTTTCTTATTTGGCTTTTATGAGGGACGTCAGTGTAGAGACTCCCACTATTGATTCAGTTCCGGTGGTGAGGGATTTTCTGGATATGTTTCCTGCAGACCTGCCGGGCATATCACCGGACAGGGATATTAACTTCGATATTGATTTAGTGCCGGGCACTCAGCCCATTTCTATTCCACCATATCATATGGCACCGGAAAAGTTAAAGGAAATGAAGGAACAGCTTCGGGAACTCCTTGATAAGGGGTTTATTCGGCTTAGTGTGTCACCTTGGGGTGTACCAGTTCTATTTGTGAAGAAGAAGGATGGTACCATGAGAATGTGCATTGATTACGGGCAATTGAACAAGGTCACAATCAAGAACAAGTATCCTTACCTCGTATTGATGATTTATTTGACCAACTTCAGGGAGAGAGGGTGTTCTTCAAGATTGATTTGAGGTCAGGGTATCACCAGTTGAAGATTAGGGACTCGAACATTCTTAAGATAGCTTTCAGGACCCGATATGGTCATTATGAGTTCCTTGTGATGTCTTTTGGGCTAACCAATGCCCCAGTAGCGTTCATGCATTTGATGAACAACGTGTTCTAGCCTTATCTCAACTCGTTTGTTATTATATTCATTGATGATATCCCAGTGTACTCTCATAGCCAGGAGGAGCATGCCCAACATTTGTGGATTGTGTTGCAGTGGTTGAGAGAGGATAAGCTTTATTCTAAGTTCTCCAAGTGTGAGTTCTGGCTTAGTTCAGTGGCGTTCTTGGGGCATGCGGTGTCCAATGAGGGTATTCAGGTGGATCCGAAAAAGATAGAGGTGGTCCAGAGTTGGCCCAGACCGTCCTCAGCCACAGAGATTCATAGCTTTCTTTGTTTAGTGGGTTATTACCGCTGATTCGTTAAGGATTTATCTTTTATTGCATCACCCTTGACCAAATTAACCCAAAAGGGTGCTCCTTTCAGGTGTTCGGATGAGTGTGAGGCGAGCTTTCATGTCACGACCCAAACTGAAGGGCCATGACTAGCACCCGACCACACTTGCCGAGCACCAACGCACATTTCATCTAACCTTCATTATTATCTTTTAGGGCTGACGAGATCAATATAAATGGTAGACCTAGATCATAGACAACCAGCAATAAAATATGACGGCATGAACATACATAGCAGGGGATGACCAGACAATCAAGAAACTACATATAAGGTATGAGCTACCACGCTACTATGAAAGACTATACAACAAAAACTAGCCGACAAGGCATACCAAACTATACATGAGCCGACACCTGTCTATGAGCCTCTAAAAGAACATAAGTGTTGCAACATAGCCGGAACAGGGCCCCGACATACCCATAATGTCTATAACAAAAATTGCATACCAAGACCAAGGCAAGTCCGGAGAAGGGATCTCGCCAATCACCGCTGAACTGGACAGTCTACTGTGGTGGGGGAGCTGCACCTACCTGTCTATCAGGACCTGCAGCACGACATGCAGCGTCCACAAATAAAAGGACGTCAGTACGAATAAAGTACTGAGTATGTAAGGCAAGGAACCATAAATATGATCAGTAATGTAAGCAAGGATAGAGAATATACAACCTGTAACATCTTAGTACCTCTGAGGGCTACTTACATGAAATGCATGATACATATGTATAAATACATAAACCTTTAAAGCATTCGCCTCTATGGGCATCATCATCATCATATCGTACCCGGCCATAATAGGCTCGGTAGAATCGTACCCGGCCACGTGGAGCTCGGTAAAACCCAACTGATCAGTGGTTGCACAATAGGTGCCGTACCCGGCCAACTATAGTGTGGCTCGGTAGAGTAAAATAGATACATATATATAATGCATGCTCGACTCATGGAATCACATTCTAAACCTTTCGGAGTGACGTAAGGTCAGTATCCTCTGTACACGTTATTAGGACTAACTCTTCACTATGAACCTTATAAGAATCAGGAAGTACCAACAACATTGATAACATAAGAATAAGAGAAGCAACATTAACATCAATCGTTCCATAAGAGGGAAAACAATGTAAGTACTGCTAGCTTCTAAGAGTAGAGTATCTTGGAAGATCGTTCATTACATTATGTACAATCGGAGTCGTGCAAAAGAAGGAAAGGGATAGCCTAACATACCTTGTATATACTGCCCCAATCTCAAGCTATGCAATTGTCAAAACTCCTTAGTCTACAATAAGAGAAACGATACTATCGTTATCATTTAAGCGTCATAACTATTATGTATCGACCACAACCTATTTTACGATGAAACGGACAGCACCTCCCCTATATATATGACCTCACACCATTCAAAACAGTCACCAAACAGCCCAAACAACATCAATAATAAACATATTGAGCCTCCCAAAATAGTCCACACACAGCCTAATCACTCCATACATACGACGACCACCGTAGTCGTGTCAAACAACCTGGAAATGTTACGAATAACTATCAGCCCATAACCCTACATATATATGGTGTTTCTCCACACCCTTCCTCCTCCAAAACTCCACAAGATAGTAGTAAAATACGCAGCCCAACAACAACGCAAAACAGTCCACAAAACAATAACATTACTACCAAGCCTTTCGATATATATCTCACAAGTTCTAGCTTCAATGGCTTAGCCGCAACTTGGATAATCTTAAATACATATAGAGTAAGAGGTTCCTTACCTTTATACAGAAAGAACAACTCCAATTTGACCTTAAATTTCCATGAAATATCCCTCCAATGCTGCCACAACAACAAAAAAACGAAACTAGCGATCAATTAGTGTTTTTCGGCACTAGAATCACTTTAGAAGGCTTGAAATCACCTAGGATTGATATTAAGAACATTAGGGAGTATTTACAGAACATAAACCCTTTAAAACAACCTCCCACACGAGCTGGAACGACACAAAAATGAGCAACAACAAGAAGAACAAGAGACTTACTAGCGCCACGGAATTCCCGACACTTGATTTGTGTTGTTTGCCCTTTTTTGGGTCTTGAATCTTGAGAGAACCTTGAGAGGATGTTACTAGGGTTCTAAGGTCTGAAAATAGTGAAAAGAAATGACTTAAAACGGGTTGGAGTCATCCTATATAGGTCCAAATATCTTAAACCGACTTAGTGGGCCCCATAGAGAGGTGCTTGGCGCAGTCTCGCGAAAATGCGAATATCTCTCTACTCCGAGATTGTATCGATGAACGGTTTAATAAGTTGGAAACTAGACTCCTAGATCTTTAATTTGGTTGGTAGATCACCCCGTAATTCCTATTAAATTATGAGAAAAGATTAGAAACATTTGACCTAATGTTTAAGTAAAATTATGAACCTAAGTTGCGACAACTTTTGTCGACTTTTGTTTCATAACTCGTTTGACTTCAAGACTTATGATACGGATATTATATGATTAAAATACCTTAATAAATGACCTCTTGAGTGTATTAAGCACCGCTAGATTACCTGAAAATACGAGTTACAACATCCTTGATTCGTTTAACTTCTAATACTGGTTAATCACCCTTATACACTCTTGTATCACTTAAGACCAATAGGATTGACTTCTTATCATCTCAAAGATAATTCCTTCTTGGATTTATGTTAACTAATATATGGCATGAACTAACACATGTGGATATGGGTTGTAACACCCTCCCCCCCTTAGGAACATTCGTCCTCGAATGTAAGGGTTTATGGGGAGTTTAAATCATCGTGGATTCCAATGGAAATTTCCGATCAATTTTCCCCTATAAAATGGTCACTAGCAAAACTTGCAAGTAATTAAGCCCAACATATGGCTTCACAAGGCTACACAAAGCATTATGCGTATTTACATTATCTACATATCACCATTTTGTATTAAGGAGGAGTATTCTCAAATTATTGCTTACCTCATAGAGCCGTTTCACCTTCCAATGTATCCTGTCTTCCACCAGCATCCTTGTTATCTTCATTCTGGAATAAGTAAGGGTATTTAGACTTCATCTCCTCTTCTGCTTCCCATGTCATTTCTTCCATATTTTTGTTCCTCCACAATACTTTGACGGAAGCTACATCTTTTGTTCTCAGCTTGCGGACTTGCCGATCTAATATCGCCACTGGCACTTCTTCATATGATAGGTCCTCTGTAACTTGTACATATTTGATAGGGACGACTCGAGAAGGGTCTCCAATACATTTTCTCAACATAGATACATGGAATACCGGGTGGACAAATTCCAATTCGGATGGCAATTCTAACTCATAAGCAACCTGTCCAATCCGTCGAAGAATTTTATACGGCCCGATATACCTTGGACTCAGCTTACCTTTCTTCCCAAAACGCATAATACCCTTCATTGGTGAGATCCTCAGGAAAACCCAATCACCAACCTCAAACTCTAGATCACGACGTCGGACATCAGAATAAGATTTTTGCCTGCTTTGTGCCGTCCTCAATCGCTCCTGTATCACTTTCACCTTCTCAATAGCTTGGTGAATCAAATCTGGCCCATATAATTCTGTTTCACCGACTTCGAACCATCCAACTGGTGATCTACATCTCCTCCCGTATAGTGCCTCGTATGGGGCCATTTTAATACTGGAATGGTAGCTATTGTTATAGGCAAATTCTATGAGTGGAAGATGATCATCCCAATTCCCCTTAAAATCTAGAACACATGCTCGTAGCATATCTTCCAGTGTCTGAATGGTACGTTCAGCCTGTCCGTCAGTCTGCGGATGAAATGCAGTGCTGAGATTTACCTGTGTGCCTAAACCCTTCTGGAAAGACCTCCAAAAGTTAGCCGTAAATTGAGCTCCTCGGTCTGATATAATAGATATGGGCACACCATGAAGCCTAACAATCTCCTTGATATACAACTTCGCATAATCTTCAGCCGTGTAAGTTGTCTTTACTGGCAGAAAATGGGCACATTTTGTAAGTCGATCAATTATCACCCAGATGGAGTCAAACTTATGATAAGAGCGAGGTAATCCAATAATGAAGTCCATATTAATCACCTCCCACTTCCAGGTCGGAATCTCTATATTTTGAAGCAATCCACCGGGTTTCTGATGTTCTATCTTTACTTGTTGACAATTGGGACACTGGGCTACAAATTCTGCAATAGACTTCTTCATATTATCCCACCAATACTGCTCCTTGACATCATGATACATCTTTGTCGAGCCGGGATGGATGGAATATCGGGATTGATGAATCTCATTCATAATCTTCTCTCGCAACCCTGCCACATTAGGCACACACAATCGGCTCTGGTATCTCAGTGCCCCGTCTTTTCCGATCCCAAAAGCCATACTTTTACACTGTTGAATGCTTTCTCTTAATCGTACTAAGATAGGATCTTCATATTGTCGTGCTTTTACCTCGGCTACCAAAGATGATTCTGATGTATTCTGTACAGTAACACCTCCATCATTAGAGTCTAACAATCTGATTCTCATATTGGCTAGCTGATGAAGCTCTTTAATCAACCCCCATCTACCTGCCTCAATATGTACTAAGCTTCCCATTGATTTACGGCTGAGAGCGTCTGCCACAACATTGGCTTTACCGGGATGATACAATATCTCGACGTCGTAGTCTTTCAATAATTCAAGCCACCTACGCTGCCTCAAATTCAACTCTTTCTGCTTGAAGATGTATTGTAAACTCTTGTGATCTGTGTAGATGTCAACATGGACGCCGTATAAGTAGTGCCGCCATATCTTCAAAGCATATATTACTGCAGCCAATTCCAAATCATGGGTTGGATAATTCTTTTCATGCTTCTTCAATTGTCTTGATGCATAAGCAATCACATTCCCACGTTGCATCAATACGCACCCCAAACCTATACCTGAGGCATCACAATATACCACATAACCTTCTGTTCCTTCAGGAAGAGTGAGCACTGGTGCAGATGTCAATCGATTCTTCAACTCCTGAAAACTACGTTCACAAGTGTCAGACCACTGGAATTTGGTAGCTTTTTGTGTTAACTTAGTCAATGGTGATGATATAGAGGAAAATCCTTCTACAAACCGCCTATAATATCCTGCTAGCCCTAGGAAGCTGCGGACTTCTGATGGTGTTGTAGGTCTCGGCCAATTCTTTACTGCATCGATCTTCTGAGTGTCGACACTAATACCCTCATCAGATATCACATGGCCAAGGAATGCTACTGAGTTCAGCCAGAATTCACATTTGGAGAGCTTAGCATATAACTTACGATCCTGAAGCGTCTGTAATACTATCCGCAAGTGGCCCGCATGTTCCGCCTCCGAACGAGAATACACTAGAATGTCATCAATGAATACAATCACGAACACATCAAGATAGGGCCTGAATATAGTATTCATGAGATCCATAAAAGCTGCTGGGGCATTTGTTAGCCCGAACGACATCACCAAGAACTCAAAGTGCCCATATCTTGTCCGGAAGGCCGTCTTTGGAATATCCTTCTCCCTAACCCTCACCTGATGATACCCTGAACGTAAATCAATCTTAGAGAAATACTTGGCACCCTGGAGTTGGTCAAACAGGTCATCAATTCTTGGAAGTGGATACTTGTTCTTTATAGTAGACTTATTCAACTGTCGATAGTCGATACACATCCGTAACGACCCGTCTTTCTTCCGCACGAATAGGACTGGTGCACCCCAAGGTGAAGTGCTAGGCCTAATAAAGCCCTTATCCAGCAAGTCCTTCAACTGCACCTTCAACTCTCGCAACTCTGCCGGGGCCATTCTGTATGGAGGAATAGAGATCGGTTGAGTGTCAGGCAACACATCAATGCTAAACTCAATCTCCCTTTCAGGAGGAAGGCCTGGGAGTTCATCTGGGAAAACATCTGGGAATTCGTTGACCACAGGGATTGATTGTAAAGTAGGCGGTTTCGCCTCCGCATCCCTAACGCGAACGAGATGATAAATGTAACCTTTTGAGATCATTTTCCTTGCCTTAAGATAGGAAATAAACCTACCTTTCGGTGTAGCAATGTTCCCTTTCCATTCAATGACGGGTTCACCCGGAAATTGGAACCTAACCATCTTCGTACGACAGTCAACATTTGCATAGCATGAGGCCAACCAGTCCATTCCCATTATCACATCAAAATCAACCATTTCTAACTCAAATAAATTTGTCGAGGTTTGACGACTACAAATCATCACAGTGCAACCTCTATATACCCTTCTAGCAATCACAGAATCTCCTATCGGAGTAGATACCGCGAGGGGTTTACTTATCAATTCAGGTTCAATGCCAAACTTATTAGCCACAAAGGGTGTAACATATGATAATGTAGATCCCGGATCAATCAGCGCATATACATCATAAGAAAACACAGATATAATACCTGTAACAACATCTGGAGACGACTCGAGATCCTGTCGACCTACTAGAGCATAGGTTCGATTTTGAGCACCACTCGAACTCGGCACTGCACCTCTACCCCTACCACGACCTGTCGACTGCTGAAAACCCCGTGCTGGAGGTCGAACTGATGAGGAAGAACCAGACACAGATCCAGTCGGCTGAGCCATACCATCACCTCCTCTATTAGGACAATCCCGCATCATATGGCCAGGCTGCCCGCACGAATAGCATGCATCAGAACCTCGACGACACAGTCCAAAGTGGGCCTTGCCGCACTGATCACAATGTGGTGTTGGGGGTCTCATCTGACTAGTATCCCTGTGATGTTGCGAGCCAGATGCCCGCGAACTCTGACCTGGACCAGAATAGGATCGATCATATCGAGGCCTCTGAAACTGTGGAGGAGCACTAGCTACAGGTGGCGCCGAACTCCTCGAAAACTGTGGCCTGATGCGGCCTCTGAAGTCATCAGAATACCCTGCAAATCTCGCCCTCTTATGCTGGCCTCTATCCTGCTCCCTAACTGCCCTCTGCTGGCGCTTACGATCCTCTAGGGTCTGGGCATAAGCTTGAATACGGGAAATATCCATGCCCTCCACCAAGGAGGCTGTCGTACACTCATTTATCAGATGTGGTCCCAACCCATTCACGAACATATGCACCCTATCACTCATCTCGGCCACCATATGGGGAGCATACCTTGCCAAAGAATCAAACTGCATATTGTACTCTCGCACACTCATATTACCTTGTCTAAGGTTCAAGAACTTATCAGCTCTAGCTCGTCGTATCTCAACTGGCAAGTAGTGAAGAAGAAAAGCCTCAGAAAATTCCTTTCACACAGCTGGAGGAGGGTTCGGACCCCTAGATCTCTCCCAACTATCATACCAGAGAACCGCTAAATCCCGTAGCCGATAAGAAGCCAACTCTACTGCCTCTGTATCACTAACATGCATAACCCGAAGTGTACGATGAACCTGGTCAATAAAAGTCTGTGGGTCCTCCTTGGGGTCTGATCCGGTAAACACTGGAGGGTCTAAATTAATAAAATCACGAACTCTTGTACTAACTGGTTTCTCAGCAGCACCTGTATTCTGCCTCTGAGCCTGAGCAGCTACCAAGCTAGTCAATAACTGCAAAGCACTCCGCATATCCTGGTCTGGAGTGCCAGACGGAGGAACTGGAGGCGCTGGGTGCCTTCTAATATCCTCTGGAGGAGATGGAGTAGATGAGGTATGAGAGGGCATCTCACTTTGAGCCTCACTTTGTCCTGCTCTGACTTGGGGCACCTGACTGGTACCCTCTCCCGCTGCTGTATCAAGCCGTCTACTAATCGTTTGCTTCCTAGTCGAAGGCATCACTGGAAAAAAACAAGGTGAATATTAGAGACGAACACTTACGACTCAACTCTACGCACGATCTAGATTCAGGAAGAAGGTAACAACCCTAGATGTCATGTAGCCTCCTGATTATAAATGTGGCGCGCTACACATCCATAATCAAGACTCTACTAGACACGGCTCATAGACAACCCCTAGGACAGACTTGCTCTGATACCAAGTTTGTCACGACCCAAACTGAAGGGCCATGACTAGCACCCGACCACACTTGCCGAGCACCAACGCACATTTCATCTAACCTTCATTATTATCTTTTAGGGCTGACGAGATCAATATAAATGGTAGACCTAGATCATAGACAACCAGCAATAAAATATGACGGCATGAACATACATAGCAGGGGATGACCAGACAATCAAGAAACTACATATAAGGTATGAGCTACCACGCTACTATGAAAGACTATACAACAAAAACTAGCCGACAAGGCATACCAAACTATACATGAGCCGACACCTGTCTATGAGCCTCTAAAAGAACATAAGTGTTGCAACATAGCCGGAACAGGGCCCCGACATACCCATAATGTCTATAACAAAAATTGCATACCAAGACCAAGGCAAGTCCGGAGAAGGGATCTCGCCAATCACCGCTGAACTGGACAGTCTACTGTGGTGGGGGAGCTGCACCTACCTGTCTATCAGGACCTGCAGCACGACATGCAGCGTCCACAAATAAAAGGACATCAGTACGAATAAAGTACTGAGTATGTAAGGCAAGGAACCATAAATACGATCAGTAATGTAAGCAAGGATAGAGAATATACAACCTGTAACATCTTAGTACCTCTGAGGGATACTTACATGAAATGCATGATACATATGTATAAATACATAAACCTTTAAAGCATTCGCCTCTATGGGCATCATCATCATCATATCGTACCCGGCCATAATAGGCTCGGTAGAATCGTACCCGGCCACGTGGAGCTCGGTAAAACCCAACTGATCAGTGGTTGCACAATAGGTGTCGTACCCGGCCAACTATAGTGTGGCTCGGTAGAGTAAAATAGATACATATATATAATGCATGCTCGACTCATGGAATCACATTCTAAACCTTTTCGGAGTGACGTAAGGTCGGTATCCTCTATACACGTTATTAGGACTAACTCTTCACTATGAACCTTATAAGAATCAGGAAGTACCAACAACATTGATAACATAAGACTAAGAGAAGCAACATTAACATCAATCGTTCCATAAGAGGGAAAACAATGTAAGTACTACTAGCTTCTAAGAGTAGAGTATCTTGGAAGATCGTTCATTACATTATGTACAATTGGAGTCGTGCAAAAGAAGGAAAGGGATAGCCTAACATACCTTGTATATACTGCCCCAATCTCAAGCTATGCAATTGTCAAAACTCCTTAGTTTACAATAAGAGAAACGATACTATCGTTATCATTTAAGCGTCATAACTATTATGTATCGACCACAACCTATTTTACGATGAAACGGACAGAACCTCCCCTATATATATGACCTCACACCATTCAAAACAGTCACCAAACAGCCCAAACAACATCAATAATAAACATATTGAGCATCCCAAAATAGTCCACACACAGCCTAATCACTCCATACATACGACGACCACCGTAGTCGTGTCAAACAACCTGGAAATGTTACGAATAACTATCAGCCCATAACCCTACATATATATGGTGTTTCTCCACACACTTCCTCCTCCAAAACTCCACAAGATAGTAGTAAAATACGCAGCCCAACAACAACGCAAAACAGTCTACAAAACAATAACATTACTACCAAGCCTTTCGATATATATTTCACAAGTTCTAGCTTCAATGGCTTAGCCGCAACTTGGATAATCTTAAATACATATAGAGTAAGAGGTTCCTTACCTTTATACAGAAATAAAAACTCCAATTTGACCTTAAATTTCCATGAAATATCCCTCCAATGCTGCCACAACAACAAAAAAGCGAAACTAGCGATCAATTAGTGTTTTTCGGCACTAGAATCACTTTAGAAGGCTTGAAATCACCTAGGATTGATATTAAGAACATGAGGGAGTATTTACAGAACATAAACCCTTTAAAACAACCTCCCACACGAGCTGGAACGACACAAAAATGAGCAACAACAAGAAGAACAAGAGACTTACTAGCGCCACGGAATTCCCGACACTTGATTTGTGTTGTTTGCCCTTTTTTTGGGTCTTGAATCTTGAGAGAACCTTGAGAGGATGTTCCTAGGGTTCTAAGGTCTGAAAATAGTGAAAATAAATGACTTAAAACGGGTTGGAGTCATCCTATATAGGTCCAAATATCTTAAACCGACTTAGTGGGCCCCATAGAGAGGTGCTTGGCGCAGTCTCGCGAAAACGCGAATATCTCTCTACTCCGAGATCGTATCGATGAACGGTTTAATACGTTGGAAACTAGACTCCTAGATATTTAATTTGGTTGGTATATCACCCCGTAATTCCTTGTAAATTATGAGAAAAGATTAGAAACATTTGACCCAATGTTTAAGTAAAATTATGAACCTAAGTTGCGACAACTTTTGTCGACTTTTGTTTCATAACTCCGTTTGACTTCAAGACTTATGATATGGATATTATATGATTAAAATACCTTAATAAATGACCTCTTGAGTGTATTAAGCACCGCTAGATTACCTGAAAATACGAGTTACAACATCCTTGATTCGTTTAACTTCTAATACTGGTTAATCACCCTTATACACTCTTGTATCACTTAAGACCAATAGGATTGACTTCTTACCATCTCAAAGATAATTCCTTCTTGGATTTATGTTAACTAATATGGCATGAACTAACACATGTGGATATGGGTTGTAACATTTCAGAAGCTCAAGACTGCCTTGACAACAGCTCTAGTGTTAGTTCTACCGTCCGCTTAAGGTTCTTATACAGTATATTGTGATACTTCTTTGGTCAGCATTAGGTGTGTGTTGATGCAAAAGGGTAGAGTGATTGCTTATGTTTCTCATTAGTTGAATCCCCATGAGAAGAACTACCCCATTCATATTTGGAGTTGGCTGCCATTGTTCATGCATTGAAGATTTGGAAGCACTATCTCTATGGTGTGTCTTCTAAGGTGTTTACTGATCATCATAGCCTCCAACACTTGTTCAAACAGAAGGATCTCAATTTGAGGCAGCGAAGATGGTTGGAGTTGCTAAAGGACTATGATATTACTATTTTGTACCATTCGGGAAAGGCCAATGTGGTGGCTGATGGCTTGAATAGAAAGGCAGTGAGTATGGGTAATCTTGCATTCCTTCATGTTGGTAAGAGACCTCTTGTAGTAGATGTTCAGGCTTTGGCCAATTAGTTTGTGATATTGGATATTTCGGAGCCCAATCGGGTCCTAGCTTGTGTGGTTTCTCGGTTTTCCTTGTTTGATCGTATCGAAGAGCACCAATATGATGACCCTCATTTGCTTGTCCTCAAGGACAAGGTTCTGCATAATGATGTCAGAGATGTGACTAATGGTGATGTCGGGGCATTGAGGATGCAGGGCCGGATATGTGTGCCCAATGTACATGGGCTCGGAAGTTGATTCTTGAGGAGGCCTACAACTCGCGGTATTCCATCCATCCGGGTGCCGCAAAAATATATCAGGATTTGAGACAACACTATTGGTGGAGAAGAATGAAGAAAGATATAGTTGGGCTTATATCTTGGTGTCTCAACTATTAGCAGGTGAAATATGAGCATCAGAGAATGGGTATCTTGCTTAAGCAGATAGAGATTCCAGAGTGGAAGTGGGAGCAGACCACCATGGTTTTCGTAGTTGGCTCCCACGGACTTTGAGGAAGTTCGATGATATTTGGGTGATTGTGGATCGCTGACCAAGTGCGCGCACTTCATTGCTGTGTGTACTACCTATTCTTCAAAGCGGTTGGCTGAGATTTACATTAGGGAGGTTGTTCTCCTTCATGGTGTGCCAGTTTCTATCATTTCAGACTAAGGCACGTAATTTATGTCGTAGTTTTGGAGAGCCTTGTAGCGAGAGTTGGGCACTCAGGTTGAGTTGAGAACAACATTTCACTCTCAGGCGGACGAGCAGTCCGAGCACACTATTTAGATTTTGGAGGACATGCTACGCGCTTGTGTCATTGATTTTGGGGGTTGATGGGACCAGTTTCTTCCACTCGTGGAGTTTTCTTACAACAACAGTTATCAGTCGAGTATTCAGATCGCTCCGTGTGAGGCTTTATATGGAAGGCGGTGTAAATCTCTAGTGGGTTGGTTTGAGCCGGGTGAGGCTAGGCTTTTGGACACAGACTTAGTTCAGGATACATTGGACAAGGTGAAAGTGATTCAGGAGCGGCTTCGCACAGTATCAAAACAAAAGAGTTATGCCGATAGGAAGGTCTATGATGTGTCTTACATGGTTGGAGAGAAGGTTTTTCTGAAGGTTTCACCCATGAAGGGTGTTATGAAATTTGGGAAGAAGGGAAAGTTGAGCCCTCAGTTTATTGGACCGTTTGAGGTGCTTCGAAGGATTGGGGAGGTAGCCTATGAGCTTGCTTTACCACCCAGTTTGTCGAGTATCCATCTAGTATTTCATGTTTCTAAGCTTCGGAAGTATATCAGCGATCCATCTCATGTTTTAGATTTCATTCAGTTAGATGGTGATTTGACTTATGATATAGAGCCAGTGGCTATTTTGGAGCGGCAGGTCTGAAAGATGAGATCAAAGGATGTAGGTTCAGTGAAAGTGCAGTAGAGAGGTCAGCCCGTGGAGGAGGCTACTTGGGAGATCGAGCGAGATATGTGAAGCAGATAACCACACCTATTTGAGACTTCAGGTATGTTTCTAGACCCATTTGAGGACAAACGTTTATTTAAGAGGGGGAGAATGTAACGACCCGGCCGGTCGTTTCGAGAGTTACAACCCCATTCTCCTATTTTTCTGCTACATTTGTGTTCTTCAGCTATATTTTGTCTTACTGGGTCAATTGGTTCAGGTCCGGAGTGGTCTTGGAGTGAATTGAGACACTTAGTCTCTTTTGTGAAGGCTTAAGTTGGAAAAGTTGATCGGATGTTGACTTATATGCAAACGATCTCGGATTTGAATTTTGATGGTCCGGTAGGTATTGTTGGACTTAGGAGCGCGTCCAGACTGTGATTTGGAGGCCCGTGGTAGAATTAGGTTTGAATATGCAAAAGTTAAAATTTTGGCAATTTTGGTCGGCAGTGGAAATTTCTATATCGGGGTCGGAATGGAATTTTGAAATTAAAGTAGGTCCGTAGTGTCATTTCTAACTTGTGTGCAAAATTTAAAGTCATTCGGACGTGGTTTGGCGGGTTTCGACATCGTTTGTGGAATTTAGAAGTTGTAAAGTTCTTAGGCTTGAATCCGAGTGTAATTTGGTGATTTGATGTTGTTTTGAGTGATTCGAAGGTTCGACTAAGTTCGTATGATATTATGGGATGTGTTGTTATGTTTGGTTGAGGTCCTAAGAGCCTCGGGTGAGTTTCGGGTGGTTAACGGATCATTTCTTGGCTTTAGAAGTTGGCAGATTTTCTGGTATTTTGTTGCAGAGTTTTTCTCCATCGCGTTTGCGAGGGGGCGTTCATGTTTGCAAAGGGTTAAGGTGAGCTGAGAAAGTTTTGTTCTTCGCGTTCGCGAAGAAGAGGATGCGAATGCGAAGGGTGGACTGAGAGTGCATCGCGAATACGGAAGTGGTTACGCATTCGCGAAAAAGAGAAGAGGCAGCTGGGGACCCCAGGTCCATTTTTCTACGCGTTTGCGAGGTGGAGGTCGCATTTCGCGAAAGTTGGAGCTTGTAATGCATCGCGTTCGTGAGGAGTGTGTCGCGTTCGCGAAGAGAAAAGTGAGGAGGCAGTGAATTTTTTCTACGCGAAAGCGAGAGGGAGGCCGCGTTCGCGAAGGAAAAAATCTGGGCAGCAGTGTTATATTCAAATCGAGGGTTTGAACCCATTTATCACATTTTGAGCTAGAGACCACGGATTTGGGCGTTTTTTAAGGCATTTTCCGGGAGTTGATTGGGATAAGTGTTCCTCACTTGATGTTGGTTAAATTCCATGATTGTATTTTGGATTGGTTTGAGGTAAGTAACACTTTTAAACTTGGTTCTGAGAGTTTGAAATCCCGAACTACGTGTTATGTGGTTAGTATTGAGGTGACGTGCATGCCAAGTGACGGGCGTGCGGGTGTGCACCGTGAGAATCGTGACCTGGTTCATTCTATGGCATCGTTTAATGACCCTTTCTTGTTGATATCCGTGTTTTAATTATGTGATAAAGTAATTGAGTTGTAAAGCATGCTAGATATCATGTTAGGGCTTCACGCCGATACTGTTGGGACCCTTAGTGGTCGTTTCTTGATGTCATTTTACTGATTTCACTATTATTTTGTACTCAGTCATATTCATGCATTTCATATCATATCTCAGTCTCAATTGTTATTATTGGCTTAGCATATCATTATTTTTGGGCTAGTTTCCATGACATTGTGAGCCCGTGGGTGAGACTGGAGAGTGATGACTAAGTGAGGCCGAGAGCTTGATTTTGAATGATAGTTATGGGGTCGGGCTGCACGTCGCAGCAGTTATATTGATTATGATAGCATTTGGGTCGTAGAAGCCCCTCTGGAATCTGCACACCCACAGTGGGCGTGGATAATATTAATGAGGGATGGATTTTCCTAGACATGGATTTGTCCGAAGTATTGATATCTGGAGATGGATTCTCCACAGAGTTGCATTACCCTTATTCCTCAGTACCGAATGGCTTATAGTCAGTGATGAGTATGTTCCGGGATGGATTTCCCTGGGCCGGATGGCCATATATAGTGCCGAGTGGTTGCTATTATATAATACCTGGAGATGGATTTCTCCTTAGGGTTAGATTGCCCTTTTCCTCGGTACTGAGTGACTTATAGTCAGTGTTGTATATATTCCGAGATGAATTTCCCTAGGCCTGATGGCCATATTCAGTACCGAGTGGTTGAGCACTTGAGAGGGGGAGTACATTATGTATTTCATACAGTCAGTGCATTGGCATGTAGAGGCAGTTGAGTTATATATTTTGAAGTGTTCAAATATGTATTTACCTTATTACTTTGAGTTGTCTATTTAACTAAAAGCATGCATACACTTTCTGTACGTTGTTTCTATTATATCTGTTGAGGTTGAGTTCGTCACTACCATTCAGTCCATAGTTTGGACGCATTACTTACTGAGTTGGTATACTCACGTTACCCCCTGCACCTTGTGTGCAGATTCAGGCACTTTTGGACCCAGTGGCGGTTGTTGATCGAGGCTCCAGGCATAGGAGATTATTGAGGTATCTGCACGACATTCAAATGCCTTGGCCCTCCTTCTTATTCTCCAGTTGTATTTTAGTTGTTCCTTTAGACATTGTAATAGACTATGTATTTTCATAGACGCTCATGCACTTAGTGACGCCCTGGTTTTGGACTGGATTGTATCTATTCTTGTAATTTCTTATGTTTCAAATAGTTTCTTTAACTGTTAAAAGCTTCCGTTAATGTTTTCAAACTTATTGTTACTGTGTTGGTTGTTGAGTTGAGGCTGACCTAGTTTCACGATAGACGTCATCACGACGGGTCGGGTTTTGGGTTGTGACAGATATTTGCTATTATCATCATTGAAACTTAAAGTGTAACAATAGAGACATCCACAACCATTTTTTAGAGCATAATCGTATATCGGAAAAATGACATTGTTTAGTTACTTTCAAAATAATAGCGAAAATATATATATTTAGTTGTATATATGTACATTTCTGTGTACTATATACAAAAAATATTTAAATTTTATACACATTGGCAGTTATTGAATGAAAATAATTTCGATAGCGGAAAAATCTAATTTGGAAAAGTAGGGTACTGTGTCCATTTTTCGACCAAAAGGTAAACTAAAAAAAGTATTAATATAATTGTATTTGCAAATATTGTTATTAATAATTATCTGATCTGCTAACATTGTAATATATACCTGATTTGCTAATATTGTTATGGAAACACTATTTGATTTGTTACTAATATTGTTATTCGTACATTATCCTATTTGCTAATATCGTTATTAATATACTATATATCTAATTTACTACTAATATTATTACTAATAAATTATCTGATTTGCTAAAATTGCTATTTAAAACACTATCTAACTTGCTAATCTAGTTTTTAATACACAATCTGATTTGCTGATAATTACTCCATTCCCTTTTTTGTTTTGTTTTGAAAATGTAATTAGGAATTGATTCCTTCCTTAATTAAAAAGGTAAGTAATTTATGCTTAAATTAAGAGAGTATATAAGCTTGAACCAGAGGAAGCCTAGACCATTAATTAGCATTTTTAAGTAAGGTGGTTTAATTTGGGGCTTCTTAATTAGGAGCATCAATGGCCTTCTTCTTAGTTGTTGTTGCAGTGATTTTTGGATTGTGCATGTTGAGTGCTGCTTTATTTAGATGGAATGAGATCAGGTACAGTAACAAAAGTTTGCCTCCTGGAACTATGGGTTGGCCACTTTTTGGTGAGACTACACAATTCCTACAACAAGGTCCAAGCTTCATGCAAAACCAGAGAGCCAGGTATATATATATATAATTTTTATTTTATTTTATATATATGCGCGCGTGTTTGTGTGTGTATGTGTATACACATAACACATTTCTTCTCTTCCACTTATAATCAATGAAGTCGTAGTCTGAATGGTGTTTATTGAATCTCTTTTTTCGAAAAATTTTGTTTGGTATATTGGTAAAAAAAAAATCTCATGCATATTGAATTGTCGAATCTCCCTAACATAAGGGAAGCGCCTAAAATCAAATGCCATGGTATTCTAATATTTTTTAATTCCCTTGTTAGAATTTTTGGTTCTGCCACTGAATTCTCATTCACTGGCGTAAAGGCCAGATCTTCCGGTTATGCTTCACAAATCACATTCACTAGTGTTTTTTATGTCTTTGCTTTATTAATCTATATCCTGCCCTTTGATTTCATGCTATTTTCATTGATAATATATATATATATATATATATGCTATCAATGGAAATAGCACGAAATCAAAGGGCAGGATATAAATTAATAAAGCATAGCTATATATATGCGCGCGCATAACACATTTCTTTTCTTCCACTTATAATCAGTGAGGTCATAGTTTGAAGGGCATCTATTGAATTTTCTTTTTCGAAAATTTTTATTTGGTATGTTGGTAAAAGAAAAGAAATTTCTTATTATATTAAATTGTTGATTCTCCCTAAAATAAGGGAAGCAACTTAATTCAAATGCCATGGTACTCTCTAATTTTTTTTTTTAATCCCCTTAATAGAATTTTTGATTCTGTCATTAAATTTCATTCACTAGCTTATAGGGTAGATCTTCCAGTGATGCTTCAAAATCACAAGTGTTTTATATGTCTATAATTTATTATATCCTGCCTTTTGATTACATGTTATTTCCATTGATAGCATATAGAGTCCTCCTATAGACAAAAGTGATAACCTCTAATCAGAGACGGAGTTCTACTCCTTCAAAATTACTGGGTTCTAAATTAATAATTTGTACATATTCAATGAATTTTTAAAGACAAATATAGAGTTTGGACCAAGGCTACTAGGTTCGGCCGAACCCGCGTCCGAAGCTCTAGCTCCCCCGGCCTCTAATTGAATTCTTACCTAAGTGATATGTATATGTTTGTGTAACAGGTATGGGAATTTCTTCAAATCCCACATACTTGGTTGCCCTACCATTGTGTCTATGGATCCAGAGTTAAATGGATATATTCTGATTAATGAGGCAAAGGGACTGGTCCCAGGTTACCCACAGTCCATGTTAGACATTTTAGGAAAATACAATATTGCAGCTGTCCATGGTGCTGCTCACAAGCATATGAGAGGAGCATTACTATCTCTAATCAGCCCAACTATGATAAGAGACCAAATTTTGCCGAAAATTGATGAATTCATGAGATCCCATTGGAGCAATTTGGAAAACAATGTCATTGATATTCAAGAAAAGACCAAAGAGGTAGGTATATATATCTATGAGCTATGCAAAATCTAAAGAAAAGTCTTGTTTTGTATTGTTCATCTATCTTTTTCTTTTTTATAGCGGTGGTGTTAGGATCAATTTTACTGATATTGACTATTCCACTTTGTTAGGGACAAATAGGAAGAAATCATTCGCGTTTTTTGTCTCTACTATGATTTTTTTTCATATATTCTTCCAATACTATTCTAATAAAGTGCTAACAAATTCCTTTTTTTTTATCCCTCCACACCCCACAAACCGCCCCGTGCAGATGGCATTTCTCTCATCATTGAAACAAATTGCTGGGATTCAATCTAGCTCAATAGCTCAAGAAATAATGCCTGAATTCTTCAAGCTTGTTCTAGGGACTATTTCACTCCCTATCAACCTTCCCAACACAAACTATCGTCGTTCATTCCAGGTAATTAACTGATTAATTAATAATGAATATATACACTAACAACTTAAATTTTTTTTATATTAAGGTATATTTTAACATGTTATAGTAGGTAATCTACCTTATTATTCAACTCACCAATCTCATTTCTTATGAAAAGTTATCTATAATCATCTTCTAGATGATCTGATCGTATAAAACCTCTTCACACTATCAGTGTACAGAAAATTAAAATCTTAAATGACCTATTTACTCTTGAAATCTTATATAATAACAAAAAGTTTGAATGTGTCCAGGCGAGGAAAAACATTGTCAGCATACTGAGGAAACTAATAGAAGATAGAAGAGCTTCCAAGAATATCCAACAAGACATGCTTGGTTTCCTGATGAATGAAAAGACAAATAGATACAAATTAACAGATGATGAGATAATTGATCAAATCATAACCATTTTGTACTCTGGATATGAAACTGTCTCCACTACTTCTATGATGGCCATCAAATATCTTCATGATCATCCAAAAGCTCTTGATGAACTGAGAGTAAGTCCAAAAGGAAATGAATTACCAATTAAACATCTACATTGCTTAATTAGTAATCCATCTTCATTAAACTGATTAATTGGAATTTTATAGAAAGAACACATGGCAATCAGAGAAAAGAAAAGGCCGGAGGATCCTATTGATTACAATGATTATAAGGCAATGCGATTCACACGGGCTGTAAGTGTATCCTTTTTAACATTTAGATAATTAAACTGTTTGTGAAATGAATTTTTGCAAATCCAATCTATTAATTTCTGTGGTGCAGGTGATCTTTGAGACCTCCAGGTTAGCAACAATTGTAAATGGCGTTCTTAGGAAAACCACACAGGATATGGAACTAAATGGTAAGTCAGTCTGGGAAAAAACTCGTGCAGAATTAAACAATAAGTTAAGCTATACTATTAATTACTTTTAAAAAATCTAGGCAGTTACTACATATAACTCTAATCTTTATAATATAAATGTTATTTTGGATATATATATATATATATATATATATATATCTTCACAATTAAGTGAAAGGATGTGTACACTTTTCATGTAAGATCAGCATATTTCATCAAATAAGCATTACCGGATAAATAGTTATTTGATGTGTTCTTTGCATGGCAGGATACATCATTCCCAAAGGATGGAGAATATATGTGTATGCAAGAGAGGTTAATTATGATTCAAGGTTTTATCCCGATGCATATACCTTTAACCCATGGAGATGGCTGGTTAGTAGTTATATTTTTTTTCTTTAGCTTCTAATTAAATCGAGGCAGATTTAGGATTTATAATCGACAGTAAATTATATTTTATGTCACTGCATACGCACATATATAGGAAAAGTAGTGCATCCATTGCAACCCTCTAGATTAGTAAGTATATATATATATATAAATTAGTATGAAAATAATGGCTTGCAACAATGTAGGATAAGAGCCTGGAGTACCAAAATTCTTTCTTGATATTTGGAGGAGGTACCAGACTATGTCCTGGAAAGGAATTCGGGGTAGCAGAAATTTCTACATTTCTTCATTACTTCGTAACAAGATACAGGTAACAGATAATTAAACACCGGTTCGATTAATTCAAAATTATTTTTCCCTCCGTTTCATATTAGATAAGGTACTTTCCTTTTTAGTCTGTTCCAAAACAAATGACACATTTCTAAATTTGGAAATAATTCAACTTTAAACTCTTTCATTTTACTCATTTACTCTTAATGAGAAGTTTTTATAGCCACACAAGTATCATGGCCCCACAAACCTTTTACCCCTTAAGCTTTTAAGACCACAAATTTCAAAAGTCTTCTTCTTTTTTCTTAAACTCCGTATCGAGTCAAACTATCTCATTTAATATAAAACGGAGGGAGTACTATTTATTTATTTATTAAATAGAGGGCACAGGACATGACTCCAAATATATTTCATTGTATTTCCTGCTTGAGTATAACTTTGTTAATGTGGTGTCTTGCAGATGGGAAGAGGTTGGAGGAGATAAACTAATGAAATTTCCCAGAGTTCAAGCACCAAACGGTCTGCGTATTAGAGTTTCAACTTACTAAAGATCGATTTATTCATGTGCTGAAAAAGCATAGAGCAGCAAGATAAGAGCAATTGGGATATATAATTTACAGTTCTCGCAAACATTATCATAAAAGAATTAAACTCTTTTTTCTTTTTTGCGGAGATATTAATTAGTTCCCTAGTGCGTTAAAAGCAGTACTCTTTTTTTTGTTTTTGAGGGGGGGGGGGGGAGGGGAGGTTAAAGCTGTGAAGATTACCATAAACAAACCAAAATATGCATTTACAAACTAAGCGCATCCGAGGCCTTAACCACCTTCCAGGAAGGATGCTTCAGCCATTGAACGTCTAGGCAGATCCCTAAGTCCACCATTCTAGTTACAAAAATTCAGTACTAAGTATTGACAATTCCTAGCTTATTCTGTTTAACAAAAAAATGAAATTTTAGTCAAAGCTAGAATTTAGAAGAACACGGGTTACTGATAATCAAAAAAATGTATAAAAGGAAGTAATTTAAATAGCAAGTGAGTAATCAAGAGAAAAACAAGTAAACCAAAATTTATTCCAATAGTGTTTCGTGTCCTTACAATTGATCAGATATCTCCCTTTTATAGATATCTTGGAGATATACGTTTTTCCCAAATCATAATGAGGCTATTATGAGTAATTAAAAACATTGAATGTTACGTTACATAATCATTACATTCAATACAAATTCTCTAACGTATTCCATATTTAATGCCTATTAAATGACGTATCTGCACTCTTTTCTATTATCAGATTCATTCCTTTTGATTCTCGGACATAAATGACTTAGATAGGTACGGGCGCTGAGTTATTTGAATAACTGCTCGTGCCTCTTCCTCTGCCATTTGCTCGTATCTGTTGCAACTCGTACCTCTTGGCTAGTTGTAATTCTTTGACTATTTGACCAGTCTATGTGTCTCGACACGTCGCCTTTATATTTAAATACAATTTTTCCCAATACAGATAATCCCCCCACTTTCTATTTATTCATCAGTTGAATATTTGGGAAGTGGATTTCATTAAAAGAGAATTTTTGTCACCATTAATGCTATGACAAAATTGACGCTTCAATTGTCGCTTCCATTTAATGCTTCGTACACGTGTCATTTTTCCATTGGTTCTGCAGTTTTGCAGCCCTTTTCAAGGCTTTTTTACGGCTCCACTATTCACGAAGTGCCAGTTATCATTATTATGGTCCTTCCATCACTGCACTTTTACCTTTGGCGGTTGCTTATTAATATAAATATAACTTCTTTCCTTGTCTTTTACCACATAAAGCTTATTGAACACTCAATTCCTCAAATCTTAGTTCACTTCTACGTCACATTATTCTTCTTCGCCATGTCTTCACCAAACCCGAACCCTAGGAGAGTTCCCATTGTTGATACCTTCCCTAATGCTCCCATTAGGCATAGAAGAGGAGGTAGGCTTCGTAGCTTAGGGTCTACTCGTGGTATTGGTTCGTCTATACCTTCTCCTAGTTCTGATCCTTCTTCTAGAACCAAAGGTTCCCTTTCTCACAAATCTTCTTCTAGGGGTAAAGAACCTTCTGAACCATTACGTGAGCCTTTAGTAGAGGAGATAGTCCCTACAGAACTATCTTTTTACCATGATAGGGAATCTGTTATAAACCAAGTTTCCGCTTTAGATCGTGCTGATGCTTACCCCACTCAAATTACAGAAGTTTTGACTCATGTAGTTCGCAAAGACTGCCATTGGAGTAATGATTTTTCCATTATTGTCCCTAATCCAAATCAGAGAATTACTTCTTACTTGACTGGGTTCTCTTTTGTTTATACATACTCTTTCACTTTAGGGTTCAAACCAGCTATTGACCCAGTCATTCTTGAATTTTGCCGTTTCTTTAATGTCTGTTTGGGTTAAATTGGCCCAATCATATGGAGGGTTATTGTCTGTTTAAGGCATTTAACTAATATGGCTGACGTTTACTTTACTTTCCCTTACCTGATTCATCTTTACTCCCCTAGGCTTTTCCGTAATGGCGTTTTTACCCTAGTGGCCAGGAGTAAGAGGGTTTTGGTTAGCCCTGAAGATGACAAGGACCATGGCTGGTATGCCCGATTTGTTGTTGCCCCCACTGTTGGCTTAGTGGGTGAAGATAATGTTCCCTTCCCTGAGAAGTGGAATTTTGTACGTATGTCTTTTATCCTTCTCGTGCCTTTTTTCTTCAAGTTTATCAACTTCTCTAATTTTGCCCCTTTTTTTAGCAACCGTGATAGTTGTGGAGGATATTCCTAATTTCCGTGGTTGGGTAGATAAATTGCTGAAGACCGCACCAATAGGTGATAGGTCTTGGAGAACACTTTCTAACCATTACGGTTGGAAAGTAAAGACTCATGGTAAGAGTTTTTATTTCATCTTTCACGCATATATATTTTTCTTTATTGCTCTAACTCCCATCCTTATTTTTATCAGGATTTGCTATTCGAGGAGTTACTACTGAAGCAGTTGCGGCCTCTCGTGTCTCTTCGGGAACCCATACTCCTTCAGGGACCCGTATCTCTTTAGAAAGAGCCATAGAAATAGTCTTGGGTTCTTCTTCGAAAAGGAAAGTTGTTGAAGAGAAAGACTCTGAAGAAGAGGAAGATAGGGGCTCCCTGGTGACGAGGCCACGAGCTAGGAGACGCATCGTCTCTGATGACGAAGCTGAAGTTTTCCTTCATCTTTTTGTTTCTCTTACCGAACTTGTTGAAACCCCAATAATAATTCCTGACGATGACATCACTCCTCATGATACCCGTGAGTCTATTGATCAATTTTTCATCAGTAGTTTTGGTAGTGGAAGTTTAGGGCCTGTTTTAGATGAAATACCCTTATCTTCTTTTTCAACTCCCGTGCTTGTAATTCCTTCCTTACCAGACCCAGCTATTTCTGTTCCTTCTTCTACTGGTTTCACTTCTTCTACCCCTCCTCCTTTGACAATTCTCCCTCCTATCTTTCATCATACGGAAATGGGCTCTTCAAGTAGAAGTGTCGCTATAAGGAGGGTAACTATTGAAGTTCCTGCTGATAGCAGCCTTTTGAGGAAGTCAGGTCAGGTAGATGTATGGCTGGAGCCTTTAATTGGCCCAATTGAAAAAGCAAAGCTGGAGAGCCATAGTTCCCTGACTCTAATGAATGATATCGTGCATGCCACTTTGAAGGTATTTTCCTTCTCTCCCTTCTTTACTTTGTAAATTTTTTTTATCTTTGGGATTCTTATTTCCCTTCCTTTTTTTAGGCCAATTTTATCGGCACAGAAAGGATGAACAGAATCTCCCTCTTGGAGAAGGTAGCACGTGATTCAGAGAAGATAACACATGATTCTCAGTTGGAGGCGATCAATTGGAAGGAACAATTTGAGAGTGCACAAATTGATATGGAAGATTTACAAGAGAGCAGGAGTGCCTTAGAGCAACAGGTGCGGGCTTTAACTTCAGAGTTAGCGGTTGTAAAAGCTTCTTCAAGCCAAGCATAAAAAGAAAAAGAACGTCTCGAATCCTCCTTCTCGGAGCAACTATCTAAGGCCAGTGAAGAGAACAGAGAGTTGAAGGCTCTTTTGAGTTAAAAAGAAGTTTACGCTGGGGAGCTCGTGCAAAGCTTAACTCAAGAACAAGAAGACCTTCGAGTCTCTGCTGATAAGTTGCGTGCTTTAGATAGCTCTCATGCCTCTCTTCAAGCTTCTTATAACTCCGCCTTGGCTGAAAATGAAGAGCTAAAGAATGAGATTGCTGATTGAGAAAAGGATTATGAGATCCTTGAAGAAAAATCTGTTGTTGAGGTAAGTTGGGCATTTTTGAATTCACGTCGTGATACCCTAATTGAAGCTGGCCAAGAAAACCTCAACCTGGAGTCGGAGTTAGCTAAGATCAATGAAACCATTGAAAAAGCTCAGCAAACTCAGGACTTCCCTTCTCCCATGGTTGAAGCTCCCGTGAATGTTGAAGCTGATACGGGTATCCCAACTATTTCAAGCCCAATCGAGCCTGTTGCTGCAAACCAAGTTGAAACCGCATCTGTTGATGCACCTGCCCAAATTGAGCCCGCTGCTATTGATGCTCCTACCTCAGTTCCACAAACTTCTCAATGACCAGTTTTAATCATTTGAATGATTTTGTTTTTGTTTTTATTTTGGAAAAATGTAATCAAACCCTTAGCTTCATTTGAGGGTTGGTTTTGGAAATGCAAGTCCCCAAGTCATTTATGGGGCAATTTGTATAAACAATTTCATAGTTTTATGACTAAGTTCGTACTTAGTCTTCAATTTTTAAGTATTAAGAAGTTTTTCATGTTATTATCTTAAACTTCTGTCTGCTTTATTCTTGCCTTTATTTTTAAGGACTTATAGAACAATTTGCATTTTTGTTCTTCGAAAATGTTTCTGTTAATCTCAAGACTAACTAATTTAAACATGAGTTTTATAAAAGAGGGCCTTTTTATATTTCGACACTTAATGAAGAAGACGTCTCAACTTCATAATGGTGTTATCATACGATAAAAGAAATAGGAAGACACATATTTCTTTGAAATAACTTTGATAAGTTTTGAATAATACTTTATATGTATTTGAATTACATCTATAACTTTCTCGTAACTGTTTTTCTTGTAACAGATTTTTACAAAAGAAGAATAATAGACACGGGGTTTTTCCTTATAACTCGTTTTAGTACATAACCTTTACCCTAACTATAGTGAGGTTTTTCTTTGGCCTTAGCTCGTGGTTCCATCTCGTGACTTTGTGACTTTTACTCTGCACTTGACTCTTTTAGGCTTGATTTTTTCTCAATCTTCTTTGCCTTCTTTATACACATGTCTGTGTTTATTATGTAGTCCCTCAAGTGTTTGAGTGTTAAAGTATGAAGCCTCGAACACTTGATAGTTTCGCTCATTTGGTCCTTTTCCTGAAAAGGAAAAACATACGAGACTCGGAGGTGCGATTATAGATGAAGACTGCTTAACCCGTTTCAATTTCTATCGGAATAATTGTAACCCTAGGCACGGAATTTTAGGTTATTCCGTGTGCTTTATAGGTCGTGACTCATCATTTAGTATGGGTTAGCTTTTTGCCTATCATCTAAAATTATTAGTAAAATTTTAACAATTCAAGAATTAAATTTAAAATGGTGATACCTGACCGTGGGTATTCCTTAGAAATACTATCTCTTCAAATGAACAGCATTCCAATGTGAAGGTAGTATCTTGTCATCCATTTTCTCTAATTCATATGCTCCCTTTCCTGCAATATCACGAACTCTATAGGGTCCTTCCCATGTTGGACTTAATTTACCCGCGTTAGCTGCCTTCGTAGATTGAAAAACCTTTTTAAGCACGAAGTCCCCCACTTTGAAGTATTTGAGGCATTCTTTTCAGTTGTAATATCGTTCTATGACTTGCTTTTGTGCTGCCATTCTTATTAATGCAGCTTCTCTCCACCCCTCGAGTAAATCTAGATTGACCCGCATCTCCTCGTCATTAGATTCTTGTGTCGCCTATGTGAACCGTGTACTTGGTTCCCCTATCTCAACTGGAATTAAAGCCTCAGCTCCATAAACCAATAAAACGGTGTTTCTCCTGTACTTATTTTTGCAGTTGTCCGATATGCCCATAAAACTCCAAGTAACACTTCAGGCCAGTTACCTTTTGATTCCTCTAATCGTTTCTTTAAATTATTGATAATAACCTTATTCGTTGATTCTGCTTGCCCATTACTCACCCGATGATAAGGTGTTGACGTAATCCTTTTAATTTGCAACCTTTGAAAGAATTCCGTGATTTGAGCTCCAATAAATTGAGGGCAATTATCACACACGATCTCCTTTGGTACACCGAATCGGCATATGATATTCCGCCAAATAAAATCTTTGACTTCCTTTTCTCGCACCTGTTTAAATGCTCTTGCCTCCACCCATTTAGTAAAATAATTAGTGAGTACGAGCAAAAACTTTACCTGTCATTTTGCTTGTGGTAGTGGACCCACGATATTCATTCCCCATTTCATAAATGGTCATGGCGCAATGACCGGATGTAATAACTCCGGTCTATGCATATTGTTACCGTACCTTTGACATTTATCACATTTGGCTACGAAACTTTCTGCTTCTTCTTCCATTTTAGGCCAGTAATAACCTGCCCTAATTAAGGTTCTCACCAATGACCTTCCTCCTGCGTGATTCCCGCAATGTCCTTCGTATGTTTCTTTCATTACATACTCCATTTGCGAAGGTCCGAGGCATCTTGCTAACGGACCACCGAACATTTTACGATACAAATTGCCTTACTTTAAGTAGTACCGAGCAGCCTTTTTTTGAAGCGCATGAGATTTTTTCTTATCATCAGGGACGGTACCATACTGTAAAAAAAAAGCAACAATCTCATTCCTCCAATCCCAAGTTAAATTATTAAAATTTACCTCATTCTTATCAGGATCAAGAACTGAATGAAATAAATGTATAACTGAGGCGTTTGTATCGCTTGCCACATCAGTTGCAGGTGCGAGATTAGTTAGGGCGTCCGCTTCAACATTTTCATCCCTTGGTATTTGTATAACTTTTCAGGTTTGAAATTGCTTTATCAATTCCCGTACCTTTTCTAAGTATTGTTGCATCCTTGCTCCTAGATATATAAGTCCCCAGCATTTGATTAACCACGAGTTGCGAATCACTCTTGATTATAATCTGATTTATGCCAAGCTCTCATGCCAATTCTAGACCTGCAATCACAGCCTCATACTCCGCTTCATTGTTAGTTATGGAGTGACATTTAATAGCTTGTTGAATGGTTTCACCCATAGGTGGTACCAAGACAATCCCTCAATCTGCACCTTTTACATTAGATGAGCAATCAGTGAATAAAGTCCAATTTCTCGGGTTAGCTCCATTGAATACTTGTAATTCTTTTTCTGCTTCTAATTGCATCCCCTGGCTAAAATCAGTCACGAAATTAGCTAACACTTGTGATTTTATAGCAGTTCTAGGTTGGTATGTGATTTCGTATTCACTTAACTCTATTGCCCACTTAGCTAACCTACCTGATAACTCATGCTTATGTAATATATTACTTAAAGGGTAGACAGTTACTACAACGATAGGATGACACTGAAAGTAAGGTCTTAACTTTCTAGATACCATGATTAATGCAAGTGCAAGTTTTTCTATCTGAAGATACCACGTCTCCGCATCTAACAAAGATTTACTAACATAATAGATAGGGGAGTATTTACCTTGTTCTTCTCAGACCAAAACAGCGCTTACCGCAACTTCCGAAACAGCAAGGTAAATGAGTAGTCTTTCCCCAGCCTTTGGTTTTGCTAGCAAAGGTGGATTTAATAAGTACATTTTCAAATTCCTGAGTGCCTGTTGACATTCCTCAACCCATTCAAAAAGATCCTGCTTCTTAAGGGCTGAGAAGAATTTAAAACACTTTTCTGATAATTTAGAAATGAATCTTCCCAAGGCTGCAATTCTCCCTGTTAATCTTTGAACTTCTTTCTTGTTTGAAAGTATATCAGGGTTTCTTCAATGGCCTTAATCTGTGCAAGATTCACTTCAATATCACGGTTAGAAATAAGAAAACCCAAAAACTTACCTAATGCAATGCTAAATGCACATTTTTCGGGATTTAACTTCATATTAAATTTGCGCAAAATTGAAAATGTGTCAGATAAGTGTGATATGTGATCTTTTGAATACCGAGTTTTACCAAGCATATCATCTATATATACCTCCATAGTCTTTCCTAAATGCTCTTGAAATATTTTGGTAACTAACCTCTGATACGTTGCACCTGCATTCTTTAGACCAAAGGGCATTACTTTATAACAGTAAGTTCCCCTATCTGTTATGAATGAAGTTTTTTCTTCATCTCCCGGATCCATTTTAATCTGATTATAACCTGAATATGCATCTAAAAAACTTAATAGTTTGTGACCCGCAGTTGCATCAATCAATTGATCTATGTGTGGTAGTGGAAAAGAATCTTTAGGACAGGCTTTATTAAGATCTGTATAATCTACACAAACCTGCCACTTACCGTTCTTCTTTGGAACTACAACAGTGTTAGTTAACCAGTTAGGATACTTTACCTCATGAATGGAACCAATTTTTAGCAATTTTTGGACTTCTTATTGAATCACTTGATTCTTGAAAGTTCCTTGCTTTCTTTTCTTTTGCTTGACAGGAGGGTATGATGGATCTTCATTTAGTTTATGAGTCATCACCTCCAGTGGTATTCCTGTCATGTCAGAGTGGGACCAAGCAAAGTAGTCCACGTTAGTTTTCAAAAATTCAATTAACTTACCTCTCATACCTTTGCTAAGATTGGCCCCAACATAGACTTTTTTATCAGGCCATTGAGCAAATAACACGACAGGCTCTAACTCCTCTATTGTTGTTTTGATATTTTCATTCTCTTCTAGTTCTTGAATGGTATCAGGCCTTGAATCTACATCTGTTTGCCCTTGTTCAGTTGAGGTTTGTATTGTGGTGTCCTCAACTGCCTTCTGTTTTTGCTATTTACCTTCATTTCTCGTGCTTGTATCTGCAACATAGTTGATAGCCCTGGCTGTATGTTGATCTCCATGAATTTGACAGATTCCCCATGGCGATGGAAATTTAATAACTTGATGCAAGGTTGAAGGAATGGCATCCATTTCGTGGATCCATAGTCTCCCAAGAATCATGTTGTAAGTCATCTCCATATCTACCACCTGAAACTTTGTATCTTTAACGACTCCTTCAGCAAATGTGGTGAGTGTTAACTCTCTTTTCGTGAGGACACTAGAATTATCAAATTCAGATAGAGTATGCGCCTTTGGTATTATTTTATCTTAAACTTGCATCTCATGTAATACTCTTAGAAAAATAATGTTCACGGAACTACCTGGATCAATCAAAACTCGTTTCACATTAGTATCATGTACAATTAAAGATATTACCAGTGCGTCGTTATGAGGGGTTAATACGCAATCTGCATCTGCGTCATTGAATGTAATGTTGTCTTCCTTTAAAACATGTTGCACCTGTTTCCCTTGGGTAATTGTTACTTTGGAAATATTGTTAGCTGCAGTATATGATATACCATTGACGTCTTCACCCCCACTTATAACATTGACAGTTCTTTTGGGAGAAAGTGGTTTTGGAGGCTCCTGCATGTTCTTCATGTAAGCTTGCTTGTCTTTCTCACTGAACAACTCAGTAAGATATCCTTGTTCTAATAAATGATCAACTTCACTTTGTAAAAATATGCAATCTGCTGTTTTATGTCCGTGGTCATTATGAAACTCGCACCAATGGTCAGGGTTGTGCCTGTTTGGATTCGATCTCATTTCCTTTAGCCATCGAACCTTATCTCTCATGCTTCTCAAAATAGCTATGAGCTCGGAGATGCTAACGTTGAAGTTGTAACCACCGAATCTCGCTTTTAAATTTCTATCATCATCTCTTAACTCATAGTTGTTTCGCTCGTTCCTGAATCTTGATGAAGAACCTGATTCTCTGTTTCTTGATCTGTGATCGTACCTCTAATTATCATGCTTTGATCGTGAGTCCTTTCCCGCAGGTCCCATGTAAGGCTCGTACCTGTTTTTACCGGATCTTTTTTCAGTCTACGCAGGTCTCGAACTTACCTTTTCTTCTTTTTAAACTCGTGGAACAGTATCTTCCTTAATCCTCAGCTTCGTGCTATACCTGTTATAAACATCATTCCACGTTGTAGCTGGGAATTCTCGAAGGCTTTCCTTGAGTCTCCTCGTAGCGTCCGAGCTTTTTTTATTCAAATTACTTGTGAAAGCTTTAGTTGCCCAGTTGTCAGGTACACGTGGCAATGTCATTCTTTCACGTTGAAATCTGTCCACGAATTCTCTAAGCAGTTTTGAGTCCCTTTGCTTGATTTTGAAAATATCCTCCATTCTTTTCTCTACTTTTTGAGCTCCCGAGTGTGCTTTGATGAAAGAATCTACAAGCTCAACAAAAGAATTTATAAAATTTTCGGGTAAAAGAGAATACCATGTTAGCGCTCCTCTGGTGATCGTTTCACCAAATATTTTGACTAATACTGATTCAATCTCCTGCTTAGTCAAATCGTTGCCTTTTACGCCCGTTGTGAATGCAGTCACGTGATCTCGTGGGTCTGTTGTTCCATCATATTTTGGAATATCAGGCATTTTGAACTTTTTTGGAATTGTAAGTGGAGCAGCACTTGGCTTCCAGGGTTGTTGCGAATTTCTATCCATATCCACCCCTTTGATTATGGGCGGCACCCCGGGTATCTGCTCTATGCGCTCACTTTGCTCCTTGAGCTGTTTCTGCAAGGTTAGTACTAAATTTCGTAAATCAGAATTAATTACAATACCTGGTTCTCTCTCCTGTGATTCACTGGGAGTTCCACCGCTGCCTGAGTAAACAAGCCCGGAACGAGGGTTTTCCAAAGTGTTATTATTTGGAGTAGGTGTGGGTGTTGCAACAAGTAACTGGTTAACAAGTGCCTCAACAGCTTTATTGACCTGAGCAACAATTAATTTCTGCAAAGCTTCATCAACAGCTTCAGCATTTTCAAATTGAGCATACTCGTTTATTTGAGACCCATCAGGAGTACCTTCACGAGATTGTCGTGGAGAGTCTCGTGGAGTAGGAACTTGAGTGCTAATATTCTGTATACGTTTTGCCCAAATCATAATGAGGCTATTATGAGTAATTAAAGACATTGAATGCTACGTTACATAATCATTACATTCAATACCAATTCTCTAACGTATTCCATATTTAATGCCTATTAAATGCCGTATCTGCACTCTTTTCTATTATCAGATTCATTCCTTTTGATTCTCGGACATAAATGACTTAGATAGGTACGGGCGCTGAGTTATTTGAATAACTGTCCGTGCCTATTCCTCTGTCATTTGCTCGTATCTGTTGCAACTCGTATCTCTTGGCTAATTATAATTCTTTGACTATTTGACCAGTCTACGTGTCTTGATACATCACCTTTATATTTAAATATAATTTTTTCCAATACAGATTCCCCATGCTTTTTAATTCTCATCCTAAAGTCCTTTGTGCACTTGAGCTATTACAAACTCTGTATTTACAATTGTTTTCCTGAACACTTTCCAATTTGTGGCCTGCCATGTATTATGTATAGTATATCATGCTGCCCCAAACAGCTGCTACAACTAATGTGCTGCATCCGCTTGTATTATGTGTACTCCAGCCCAAGTGATCCCTTAAATCCATCATCGCATAAGCAGCATTCCACATTATCCATAGGGATGTGTAGGCTAGCCACACCAAAAATCTCTGTCTTGGCAACATATATAATTGAGCTCCAAATTAAGTCAGCCTCTCTAAGTTTTATGAGAGTCCCCAGTACTTCCATATCTACTAGACACTAAGTATATACCTGATGAAGTCAACCTATATTGTTCACCTTGATACCAGTCAAACATTCCTCCCTTTAGGGAATTCTGCTTCTTCCAATACCAACTGCAATCTTGTGCTGATGTATATTGCCATATGTCCTCAGTCCCTTTCATATCCATATTATTGGTGTATGTTTGTTTTGCGTGTACCTTTTCTAATGAGAATACACTTTTTATAACATAAATAAATATATTAGAGATGTAAACAATTTAAAATAAAATTTAATAAAAGTTACAAGTTTCAAAATGATAAGTAAATGTTAATAATGTTTAGGAGTTTGGATCAACTCTAATGATTCTTCCTTCAATTGTTCTAGTACATGATTCATACCAAAATATTATAGAAATAATATTTGATTGAAAGGTGAAATCCTTTAACTTTACATGATATACTATATACTATTTTGTTATACAATATTCAATTCAACAGTATACAACTCACTCCAACAATATAATGTAACATAATCGTGAGTAAACGTCACTAGAGAAATCTTTTCAATTTTAACGAGAATAGAAAAATAGTTATGGTGTTTTTAAGTTCCTCTAATGGTGTTAAAATAAATTTCAGAAAGATTAAAAGTTTTTGTTGAAGATTTTCGAACACTTAATATTCTTCCTCAGCCCGACGCCACTGTATCAGGTCATTAATATCGACGTGTAATTGAACCAACTTTAACTTCACTAAAAGTTTACAACGTTTTTCGAGTCAATATAGCACTGCAAAAAGTTCGCGTTTCGATTCTTTTCATATTAGTTCCCTTTGCATCTCCGCTATCACACCTTTAAATCTCTCCTTCTCTTACTGTTCTATCATGTTTCAATAGGTATACTAATACTGTTTTAGAGAAACTTTTGCTACTACTCTTACCGTTCATTTTTTTTTGTCTATTATTGACTTTGCACCCCCTTAAAAATAATAATTAAAGTGCATAATTTATCATGATACTCATATTAACTGATGTATAGTCTTAATAGATTTGAAAAATGATTTGCAATGAGTAATTAATACTAAGGGCAAAATAGGAAAAATAAATTATTTTTCTCTTGATATACGAAAATGGACAAATAAAATTAAAAATTCATTTTTAGAATAGTGGACAAGTAAAAGTGAACGGATGGAGTATAAGATAGTGTAGAATATACAGGAAAAAAGGTATTTCAATTCTACGAATTAAGCTTTTATCATATGGGATCCTCGGAAATTGAAGTTATCATACTTTTGTTGGGAAACGTGTCAGGGTAATAGAAGGAAAAAATATTTAAAAGAGAAAAATAATAATTTGCACAAGACAAGACAAGATTTACGTGGTTTGGCAATATTTGTTTACTCCACGGCCACACAAAGAATAGTTTTTTATTAATTAAAGAGAAAGAAGAAGTTGAGGGATGATCTGCAAATGAAAATGCAGACCTTTTTATAAGCATTTGAATGGCCTCTCGATGTAATCAGTTACGTCATAAGAAAAAGAATTCAAATATGAATTCTTCCGCCAAACTTTCTGCTTCATATTACTTTTTCTCCCGCAGAGAAACATTGCTTTTCTCTTTGTCTATTTTATACTTCTTTTGTCTTCTTTCTTTGACTTTTCGTTCTTTTGTTTTGTCTTTCCTCTATTCTTTCTTTTACAAACAATATGGTTTGCTCACATCATTCTCCCCTCAAACCTATGTTACATCAAGAAAGAAATTAAAAAAGATTTGCTATTCTCTGGTAGTGCCTTGACATTATCAGTCTTGAAGGCTAACTGAGGCAGTGTAGAGCTTCAGTTTGTCAACACCAACAACTTTGGTCATCATGTCCAACGGATTCTTCGATCCTGGTATCTTCCGTAGGGAAAGAGCTTCTTCACTTATCAACTCTCGGATATAATGATACCTCAACTAGATATGCTTCGATCTTGCATGAAACACTGGATTCTTGGCAAGATGAATTGCACTCTTCGCTGAAAAGCTCACAATAGTCCTCCTCTTTACCTAACTCTTTAAGAAAATTCTTGAGTCAAATCATCTCTTTTTCAGCTTCTGAGATTTTCATGTACTCTGCTTTAGTGGTAGATAGAGCAACACTTTTCTGAAGTCAGGACATCCAGCTAAAAGCAATACCACCCAAGGTGAACACGTAGCTTGTGGTACTTTTTCGACTATCCAGATTGCTGCCTAAGTTTGCATCAACAAAACCTTGTAAGATAATATTAATCCTTTGAAAAAATTATCATACTTGAGGTGCCTTTGAGATATCTCAATATCCATTTGACACCTTCCAAATGCTCCTTTCCTGGATCTGACATGTATCTACTGACAACTCCAACTGCATGGACTATGTCAAGTCTAGTGCAAACCATAGCATACATCAAACTTCTTACCGCTGAAGCATATGGAACTTTGGACATTTACTTCCTTTCATCATTTGTCTTAGGTGATTGGTCTTAGGTGATTGGTCCTCCGACAAATTAAGATGGCTTCCGAGTGGAATGCTTTTGATCTTTGCATAACGAAGACCGAACCTGCTTAGTACCTTCTGTATGTACTTTTCTTGACACAATTTTAAGGTTCCTTCGGACCTGTCTCTGCTAATCTTTATTCCAAGTATTTGCTTAGCTAGTCCGAAGTCTTTCATTTCAAACTCTTCCGTCATTTGTTGCTTAACCCCGTTGAGCTCATTTATGCTAGATCCTACAATTAGCTTATCATCAACGTATAATAGTAAAATGATATATGATTCATCAAGATTTTTGATATAACAACAATGGTCCATCTCACACCGTGCGAAACCATTATTATGCATGAATCTATCAAACTTCCTGTACTATTGTCGGGTAGCTTGTTTCAAACCATACAAACTCTTCTTTAACTTATACACAAGATTTTCTTTACCAGAAACTCGAAAACCTTCAGGTTACTTCATGTAGATGTCTTCTTCAAGGTCACCATGCAAGAAAGCAGTTTTAGCATCTAGCTTCCCCAAATGTAAATTTTCTGCACCTATGATACTTAGCACCAACCTGATAGTAGTTAATTTGACAATAGGAAAGAAGATCTTTGTGTAGTCAATTCCTTCCTTCTGCTGAAAGATGTTAACTACTAATCGTACTTTGTATCTCTTCTTACCATCATGTTCTTCCTTAACTGTGTACACCCACTTGTTTTGCAATGCCTTCTTTCCTTTTGGTAACTCTGTAAGTATCCATGTTTTATTATTTTGAAGAGAATTCATCTCTTCTTTCATCGCTAGCTTCCATATATCAGAGTTTATCACATGTATTGCTTCAACAAAATGCTTTGGTTCTCCAGCATCAGTCAGAAGTAAATAGTGGGGAGAGAGAATTAACCTATCTGGAGCATTCGTGACTCTTTCATATCTCCTTAATTGTCACGACCTTAAACCCGGACCCGGTCGTGATGGCACCTCTCATGAAGACAAGGTCAGCCGACACTTTCCCATTTCCAGTTTTAAGCAATTAAATAATAAGAATTAAGTCTAAACGTAATAAATAACCCAAAAGTAAGCAGTGAACATTGCAGTTTGTGGAAAATAAACCCAACACAGTCCGATATCGGGGTGTCACCAGTCATGAGCATCTATCAATACACTACAAGTCTGAAATGTCTACCAAGCTATTACAGAATAACTGAAAAGGGATAGAAATGAGATAAAGGGGGAGAAACATGGGGTTGCGGATGCCAAACAGCTACCTCGTGAACTCCAAAGTCTGCCGGGAGCTCTCAACTCACGCTAGCAGGATCAACAACGCCTGAATCTGCACACGGGGTGCAGGGAGTAAAGTGAGTACTCCAACTCAGTGAGTAATAATCATAAATGAAGACTGAAAGCAAGAAATCACGTAAGACACATTACAGGCTATAATAAAGCAGTAAATGCCAGTAAAAATAGTGAATCAGTGCAAACTCATTTTAGTTCAATTTAAACTTCATAAAATGTCTTTTTCACAATTAAGCAGGTAATGACAGGCAATAAGAAAGATAAACACATAAATGTTCGCCTCTCGGGTACTATGTCAACAAGTCCGCCCCTCGGGCAATATCTTAGAACAATACCAGCCCCTCGGGCTATATCTCACATCACAATGGGTACCCGCGCTGACTAGGGGTGTGCAGACTCCTGGAGGGGCCCCTTACGGCCCAAGCGCAACATCAAGCCATCTCGTGGCATCATCACTAGGCCCTCGGCCTCATAATCGTAATCAGGTGTTTCCTCACAATATAGGCCCTCGGCCTTACTCAGTCAAAAATTCTCACAAGACACTCGGGCAATATTAAAACATGATTCTCAGTCCAAAACATCATTTAAAAGATCATTTAAGTGTTATAATAGAGTAGACATGGCTAAGTTATGAAAACAGTAGAATATAGCATGATTGAGTTCGAGTATAAAGTCAAAACAGTGAGGAGATATCAATAAAAATCCCCTAAGGGTTCAAATAGTTGGTACGAGGCCCAAATAAGGCATTTAGCCCAAAATATGATGTTAACAAATAGATTTCAGTCAAATACGCGGTAAAATAGTCATCCAGGACGGACTAAGTCACAATCCCCAATAGTGCACGACCCCACGCTCGTCATCAAGAATGTGCGTCACCTCAATGTAGCACAACGATGTGCAATCCGGGGTTTCATACACTCAGAACATCATTTACAATTATTACTCACCTCAATCCGGTCCAAACTCTAGCCCGCGACTCCTTTGCCCCTCGAATCGACCTCCACTCGCGTTGAATCTATCCAAAAACAGAACCACGATGTCAAAATATGCTAAGGGGATGAAGCCCAAGCGAAAATATTCAATTTACAACATAAATCTCGAAATTACCAAAATCCGACCCTCGGGCCCACGTCTCGGATTTCGGTAAAAATCACATCAATGGATTCCTTATCACTCCCCGAGTTCATCCATACCAAAAGCATCAAAATCCATTCACAAACGACCCCTTAAATCCCAATTTCTATGTCTCCAATTTCAAGCCCTAGTTCTTCAATTTTAGGCTTATTTTCCATGATTAAATAGGTAGATTTCACATTAGAATCGAGTTTAAGTCCATGAATCTTACCTCCAAGTGATTCCCCTTGAATCCATCTTCAATCCCCTTCATAAAGCTCCAAAAACGCTCAAAAATGGTGGAAATAAACCCCAAAATCGCGGACAAGATGACTATTTAAACATTCTGCACATGCCTCATTTCCTTCTTCGCGAACGTGGTCAACGCCTCACGTTCGCGAAGCACAAAATAACTTTGACCAAAAACTGCTCTTCGCAATCGCGACCTACCCATCGCGAACGCAATGGTTCCTCAGACAACTCTTTGCGAACGCACTCCCTCACTCGCGAACGCGATGAACAACTCGACCTCAAACCCAACTGACCAATTTCCTCTACGCGAACGCGGAGCTTCCCTCGCGAATGCGATGCACATAAGTCCAAACCTTCACGAACGCGGAGCGTTCCTCGCGAACGCGAAGGCTAAAATCTCAGTCTTTACCAGCTAACCCTTTGTGAACAGCAGGACCTACTCGCGAACGCGAAGGTCTAATTTCTATGCAACACACAACAGTTTTTTTGCAATTCCAAACAACATGAAATAGTCCGATTGACCACCCGAAACTCACCTGAGGCCCCCGAGACCTCAACCAAACATACCAACATATCCCATAACCTCATTCAAACTTGTTCCAACCTTCGAAACGCTCAAAACAACATCAAAAAACCAAATTCGCATCGGATTCAAGCCTAAAAATTCCAAAATCTTCTAAATTACGCTTTTGATCAAAAAACTCAACCAAACCACGTCCGAATGACCTAAAATTTTGCACATACCTCCCAAATGACACAACGGAACTATTGCAACTCTCGGAATTCCATTCTGAACACTATATCAAAATCTCACCTATCAACCGGAAATCGCCAAAAATCCAATTTCGCCAATTCTAGCCTAAATCTACTCCGGACCTCCAAAACTCATTCTGATCATGCTCCTAGGTCCCAAATCACCTCCCAAAGCTACCTGAACCATCGAACTCACATCCGAGCCCTCTAACACATAATTCAACATCCGGTTGACTTTTCCAACTTAAGCTTCCTCAAAAGAGACTAAATATCTCAAACCTTACCAAATCCTTTCCAAACTCGAGCTAACCAACCCGATCACATATAGAACCGATAGACAAAGAAATAAGAAGCAGAAATGGGGGAAACAGAGCGGTAACTCATGAGACGACTGTCCGGGTCGTCACATCCTCCCCAACTTAAACAAATGTTTGTCCTCGAATAGGTCAAGAATCATACCTGAAGCCTCAAATAGGTGAGGATATCTGCTCCGCATCTCCTGCTCGACCTCCCAGGTAGCCTCCTCAATAGGCCGACCTCTCCACTACACTTTCACTGAAGCTATATCCTTCGACCTTAACTTTCGAACCTGACGACCTAAAATAGCTACTGGCTCCACATCATAGGTCAAATCATCATCTAACTAAATCGTGTTGAAATCCAGAACATGAGACGGATCCCCAATATACTTCTAAAGCATAGAAACATGAAACACTGGATGCACAATCGACAAGCTGGGTGGCAAAGCAAGCTCATAAGCCACCTCCCCAATCCTCCGAACCACCTCAAAAGGCCCAATGAACCGAGGACTCAATTTCCCTTTCTTCCCAAATCTCATAACACCCTTCATGGGTGAAACCTTCAACAGAACCTTCTCGTCAACCATGTAGGATACATCACGAACCTTCCTATCAGCATAACTCTTCTGCCTCGACTACGCTGTACGAAGCCTCTCCTGAATTACTTTCACCTTCTCTAAAGCATCCTGCACAAAGTCTGTCCCCAGTAGCCTAGCCTCACCCGGCTCGAACCAACGAATTGAAGATCTACACCTCCTCCTATACAAAGCCTCATATAGAGCCATCTGAATACTCGACTGGTAGCTGTTATTATAAGCAAACTCTGCAAGAAGTAGAAACTGATCCCCTGACCCTCTGAAATCAATGACACAAGCATGCAACATGTCCTCCAATATCTAAATAGTGCGCTCGAACTGCTCGTTCGTCTGAGGGTAAAAAGTTGTGCTCAACTCAACCTAAGTACCCAACTCTCGCTGCACAGACCTCCAAAATTGCAAAGTAAACTGAGTGCCCCTATCTGAAATGATGGAAACTAGGACACCATGCAAACGAACAATCTCCCGGATATATATCTCTGCCAACCGCTCTAAAGAATAGGTAGTACACATCGAAATGAAGTGCGCGAACTTGGTCACCCAATCTATAATCACCTAAAATAGCGTCTAACTTCTTCAAAGTCCATGGAAGTCTAACTACAAAGACCATAGTAATCCTCCCCCACTTCCACTCTGGAATATCCATCTGCTGAAGCAAGCCACCCAGTCTCTGATGCTCATATTTCACCTGCAGATAATTGAGACACCGAGCTACAAATCCCACAATATCTTTCTTCATTATCCTCCACCAATAGTACTACCTCAAATCCTGGTACATCTTCGCGGCTCCCGGATGAATGGAATACCGCGAGCTAAGGGCCTCCTCCAGAATCAACTCCCGAAGCCCATCCACATTGGGCACACATATCCGGCCCTGCATCCTTAACACCCCATCATCACCAATGGTCTCATATCTAGCATCATCATGCTGAACTCTGTCCTTAAGGACAAGCAAATGCGGATCATCATACTGGAGCTCTCTGATGCGATCATATAAGAAACACCAAGAAACCACACAAGCCAATACCCGACTAGGCTCTGAAATATCTAACCTCACGAACCGATTGGCCAAGGCCTGAACATCAACTGCAAGAGGTCTCTCCCCAACTGGAATATATGCCAAACTCCCCATACTCACTGCCTTTCGTCTCAAGACATCGGCCACCACATTAGCCTTTCCCGGATGGTACAATATAGTGATATCATAATACTTAAACAACTCCAACCACCTCCGCTTCCTCAAATTGAGATCCTTCTATTTGAACAGGTGTTGGAGGCTATGATGATCAGTAAACACCTCACAAGACACACCATAAAAGTAATGCCTCCAAATCTTCAACGCATGAACTATGGCAACCAACTCCAAATCATGAACGGGGTAGTTCTTCTCATGGGGATTCAACTGAAGAGAAGCATAAGCAATAACTCTACCCTCCTGCATAAAAAAATATCAATTCCAACTCTCGAAGCATCACAATACACGATATATGAACCTAAAGCTGATGGCAAAACTAACACTAGAGTTGTGGTCAAGGCTGTCTTGAGCTTCTGAAAGCTCTCCCCACACTCATCCGACCATACAAATGAAGCACTCTTCTGAGTGAACTTGGTCAAGGGCGATGTGATAGATGAAAATCCCTGAACAAACCGGCGATAATAGCCTGCCAAACCAAGAAAGCTACGAATCTCTATGGTTGAGGACGGTTTGGGCCAACTCTGAACTGCCTCTATCTTCTTTGGATGAACTTGAATACCCTCACTTGACACCACGTGCCCTAAGAAAGCCATTGAACTGATCCAAAACTCACACTTGGAGAATTTTGCATAAAGTTTCTCCTCCTTCAATGTCTGCAAGACAACTCTCAAATGCTCCGTGTGCTCCTCCTAACTACGCGAATACACCCGAATATCATCAATGAAGACTATGACAAACGAGTCGAGATAAGGCCGGAACACGTTGTTCATCAAATGCATGAACGTTGCTGGGGCATTGGTTAGCCCAAAAGATATCACCAAGAACTCATAATGACCATATCGGGTCCTAAAAGTTGTCTTAAGAATATCCAAGTCCCTGATCTTCAACTGGTGATAACCTGAATGAAGATCAATCTTGGAGAACACTCTCACTCCCTGAAGCTGGTAGAATAAATTATCAATGCGAGGTAAAGGATACTTGTTCTTAACTGTTACTTGGTTCAATTGCCTATAATCAATGCACATCCTCATAGTGTCATCCTTCTTCTTCACAAATAGAACCGGCGCACCCCAAGGTGATACACTAGGCCTAATGAACCCCTTATCAAGGAGTTCCTGAAGCTACTCCTTTAACTCCTTCAACTCCGCTGGTGCCATACAATATGGCATAATAGAAATGGGATGAGTCCCTGGCACCAGGTCAATACCAAAATCAATATCACTGTTCGGTGGCATACCCAGCAGGTCTTCACGAAACACGTCGGGAAAATCCCTCACAACTGGAACAGAACCAATACTGGGAGTCTTAGCATCGACATCCCTCACAAAGGCTAGAAACGAAAGACAACCCTTCCCAACCATACGCTGACCCTTTAAGAATGAGATCACTCTACTGGGAACATAATCAGTCAAACTTTGCCACACAATCCGTGGCACACCCGGTATAGATAATGTGACTGTCTTGGCATGATAGTTTTGAATAGCACGACACGGAGATATCCAATACATGCCCAAAATGACATCGAAATTCACCATACACAATAATAAAAGATACACTCGAGTCTCTAGACCCCCAATAGTCACCACACACGACCGGTACACACGGTCTACAACAACAGTATCGCGCACCGGGGTAGATACATGAACAGGTGAAGTAAGAGACTTCTAGGGCATACCCAAATAACGATCAAAGTATGATGACACATAAGAAAAGGTGAAACCGGGATAAAATAATACAGAGGCATCTTTGTGGCAGACTGAAACAATACCTATGATGACAGCATTGGAAGCAATAGCATCGGGTCTAGCAGGAAGTACATAGAAATGGGCCTGATTGGGGCCCGATAGACCTCGCCCTCTAGGGCAACCCCTAGTTGACTGACCTCCACCCCTAACTGGCTGGGTGGGTGGTGGTGAAGTAACTAGCACTAAAGCCGATGACTGACCCCTCTGCCGAGATTAACTCGCAAGACGACGAGGGCACTGCCTCTACATATGACCCATCTCTCCACACTCATAACAACTCCTAGGTGTTGGAGAAGGGGATTGAAGGGAACCCCTAGCACCGGTATGACTAGCAGATGCACTTGGCATAGAAGAGCCTTGAGTTGATGGAGCACAGGATGAACTCTGAGCTGGAAGGGCACTAAGTGATGACTGGCCCTAATGAGAACTCTGAGAACCATGACCTGATGACTCCCCACGATAACCTAGGCGAGATGGCTGAGCATGCCTGAATGGATGGCCTCTACCGTGCTGAAACTGACCTCTCAAAGGAGCACGACTATAACTACCAGATCCTCGAGACCTCTTGGCCTCCCTCTTTTATCGCCCCTGGCGACAAACATACTAAATCTCGTGGGCAATATCCACAACCTCCTCGAAAGTAGCACCAGTCACCCTCTCCCTAGTCATGAGAATACGAAGCTGATAAGTGAGGCCATCAACAAACCTCCTAATCCTCTCTCTATCTATCGGAACCAGTCAAATAGCATGACGAGCTAACTCGGAGAACCTCATCTCATATTGCGTCATAGTCATCTCTCCCTAATGCAAACACTCAAACTGCCTGCGCAGCTCCTCTCTGCGAGACTGTGGCACATACTTCTCCAAGAAAAGAACGAAGAACTGCTGCCAGGTAAGGGTGCTGCTCCAATAGGCCTATGCCTCTCAAAAGCCTCCCACCAAGTGAAGGCAGCTCCAGAAAACTGATAAGTAGTAAAAGCGACCCCGCTAGTCTCCAGAATATCCGTTGTATGAAGCATGTAACCCTCCAACCTACACTGCTCGTCCTCTAGCATGGCAGGAACTACATAGTCCTAAGCAGCTGCAACCGGCTGGGCTAGATGTGCCCCCGGTGTCTGAAGTCCCTGCACGACCTACTCAGGTGTGCTAGTGGCGGGAGTCTGATTGTCTCCCTGTCCTGAGAAGTAGCTGTGGTTGTAGTAGCTGAGACTGCATGAGCTAGGTCAGTGCAAACTGATAGAAGCTGAATCTGGGTGGAATCTAATCAACAAATCAATCAGCAATAACAACGATTAGTTGAGTTGTAAATAATCAAATAAGCCTTGAGTAAAGGCACAAATCAAGGGCAGAATCACAGAAGATTGAAGGATACGAGGAGATTTGGTACGTGATCGCATTTGGAAGAACCAACAATCAAGGAGTAATCCTCATTCGTATCTCTGCTGAAGGAAAGCAATCAAAAGAAGCAACAACTCATTCCTTATTCTTGGAAAGAATCAATTCTTTCCAGGGATCAAATTTCTTGGGTTGTCAAGCCTCTACCATCCATCAAAGTATTTATGCCTCGTTGTAAACCCTAGTGTTTATACTTTGATCAAACCAAAATCACTCTCTTTATTCTACTACAAACAAGCATTGTAGTTCACTAGGATCTGCTGTGTAACAAGTCAGGGAAAGAAAGAGAGCATAACACTAGTGATGCATTGTATCAAAAACGAGTGCTATAGAAACTGAGTGAAATTCACTACAACTGTACTCAGAAGAAACTCATTTACTAAAGAGAACTCTCTTGCAACCCAAGGGGACTGGACTAGGATTCACATTGAATCCGAACCAGTATAAAAATCCTGGTGTCTTTAATTCCTACAATTACTTTCTGCAATTTACTTCCTATTATTATATCTGTCAATTTATCATATCTAGTCAGTACTCAAGTAATAAGTCAACTAATAAGCAATTATTTTTAAAAGAGTTACAATTCACCCTCATCTTGTACTTTCAACAAGATATATCAACATCATTATATGCAATCAAGACTTTTTTGATTTCCCGGAACGATCCAAGGCCTCCTGAAGACCCAGAATCATAATGGGCACAGCTGGTCCCTGAGCTGGTGCTGCTGGAGCATCCACAACTGGGACCTGATCCTGAATTGGGGCGGCTGGTGGATCTACAGGTGTTGCCCTAGCTGCTGTGCGAGCCACACCTCTGCCCCTACCGCATCCTCGGCCTCTAGTGGCCACACCTGGTGGTACTGGTGGTCGTTCATCCTGACCGGTAGCGCGTGTCCTTACCATCTCTGAGAGAATAGAATAACAAAAGTTTAGTACTCGGATCAATAAATTTGCACGACAAGAATCCCAAGGATATGAAGTTTTCCTAAAGGTTTTGCAGCATCTCGAGGTAAATACAGACGTCTCCATACCGATCTGCGAGACTCTACTAAACCTGCTCATAACTAGTGAGACATATGAAACCTCTTCTCTGATACCAACTTGTCACGACCCTAAACCCGGACCCGATCGTGATGGCGCCTCTCATGAAGACAAGGCTAGCCGACACTTTCCCATTTCCAGTTTTAAGCAATTAAACAATAAGAATTAAGTCTAAACGTAATAAATAACTCAAAAGTAAGCAGTGAACATTACAGTTTGTGGAAAATAAACCCAACACAGCCTAATACCAGGGTGTCACCAGTCATGAGCATCTATCAATACACTACAAGTCTGAAATGCCTACCAAGCTATTACAGAATAACTGAAAGAAGGATAGAAATGAGATAAAGGGGGAGAAACAAGGGACTGCAGACGCCAAACAGCTACCTCGTGAACTCCGAAGTCTGTCGGGAGCTCTCAACTCGCGCTAGCAGGATCAGCAACGCCTGAATCTACACACGGGGTGCAGGGAGTAAAGTGAGTACTCCAATTCAGTGAATAATAATCATAAATAAAGACTGAAAGCAAGAAATCACATAAGACACATTACAGGCTATAATGAAGCATTAAAAGCAAGTAAAAACAGTGAATCAGTAAAGATATGTAAACTCATTTTAGTTTAGTTTAAACTTCATAAAAGGCCTTTTTAACAATTAAGCAGGTAAATGATAGGCAATAAGAAAGATAAACACATAAAGGTTCGCCCCTCAGGCACAATGTCAACAAGTCCGCCCCTCGGGCAATATCTCAGAACAATACCAGCCCCTCGGGCTATATCTCACATCACAATGGGTACCCGCGCTCACTGGGGGTGTGCAGACTCTTGGAGGGGCCCCTTACGGCCCAAGTGCAACATCAAGCCATCTCGTGGCATCATCACTAGGCCCTCGGCCTCATATCAACAAGCCACCTCGTGGCGTATAAATCTCAGGCCCTCGGCCTCATAATCGTAATCAGGTGTTTCCTCACAATTTAGGCCCTCGGACTGACTCAGTCAAAAATTCTCACAAGACACTCGAGCAATATTAAAACATGATTCTCAGTCCAAAACATCATTTATTTAAGTGTTATGACAGAGTAGACATGGCTAAGTTATGAAAACATTAGAATATAGCATGATTGAGTTCGAGTATAAAGACAAAACAGTGAGGAGATATCAATAAAAATCCCCTAAGGGTTCAAATAGTTGGCACGAGGCCCAAATATGGCATTTAGCCCAAAATATGATGTTAACAAATAGATTTTAGTCAAATATACGGTAAAATAGTCATTCGGGATGGACTAAGTCACAATCCCCAACAGTGCACGACCCCACACTCGTCATCAAACGTGTATGTCACCTCAATATAGCACAACGATGTGCAATCTGGGATTTCATACCCTCAGAACATCATTTACAATCATTACTTACCTCAATCCGGTCCAAACTCTAGCCCGCGACGCCTTTGCCCCTCGAATCGGCCTCCACTCGCGTCGAATTTATCCAAAATCAGAACCACGATGTCAAAATATGCTAAGGGGACAAAGCCCAAGCAAAAATATTCAATTTACAACATAAATCCCGAAATTACCAAAACCCGACCCCCGGGCCCACATCTCGGATTCCGGTAAAAATCACATCAATGGATTACTTACCACTCCCCGAGTTCATTCATACCAAAAGCATCAAAATCCATCCATAAACGACCCCTCAAATCCCAATTTCTATGTCTCCAATTTCAAGCCCTAGTTCTTCAATTTTAGGCTTAATTTCCATGATTAAATAGGTAGATTTCACATTACAATCGAGTTTTAAGTTCATGAATCTTATCTCCAAGTGATTCCCCTTGAATCCCTCTTCAATCCCTTTCAAAAAGCTCCAAAAACGCTCAAAAATGGTGGAAATAAACCCCAAAATCGCGGACAAGACGACTATTTAAACATTCTGCCCAAGCCTCATTTCCTTCTTCGCGAATGCGGTCAACGCCTCGCATTCGCGAAGCACAAAATAACTTTGAGCAAAAATTCCTCTTCATGATCGCGATCTGCTCATCGCGAACGCGATGGTTCCTCAGACAATTCTTCGTGAATGCACTCCCTCACTTGCGAACGCGATGAAAAACTCGACCTCAAACCCAGCTGACCAATTTCCCCTACGCGAATGCGGAGCTTCCCTCGCGAACGCGATGCACAAAAGTCCAACCCTTCGCGAAAGCGGAGCCTTCCTCGTGAACGCGAAGGCTAAAATCTCAGCCTTCACCAGCTAACCCTTCGTGAACGCGAGGACCTACTGGCGAACGTGAAGGTCTAATTTTTCTGCAACGCACAACAGTTTTTTTGTAATTCCAAACAACATGAAATGGTCCAATTGACCACTCGAAACTCACCCGAGGCCCCTGGGACCTCAACCAAACATACCAACATATCCCATAACATCATTCAAACTTGTTCCAACTTTCGGAATGCTCAAAACAACATCAAAACACCAAATTCGTATCGGATTCAAGCCTAAGAATTCCAAAATCTTCTAAATTACGCTTTTGATCAAAAACCCAACCAAACCACGTCCGAATGACCTGAAATTTTGCACACACCTCCCAAATGACACAACAGAACTACTGCAACTCTCAAAATTCTATTCCGACCCCTATATCAAAATCTCACCTATCAATCGGAAATCGCCAAAAATCTAATTTTGCCAATTCAAGCCTAAATCTACTACGAACCTCCAAAACTCATTCCGATCATGATCCTAGGTCCCAAATCACCTCCTGAAGCTATCCGAACCATCTGAACTCACATCCGAGCCCTCTAACACATAAGTCAACATCCGATTGACTTTTCCAACTTAATCTTCCTCAAAAGAGACTAAGTGTCACAAACCTTAACAAATCATTTCCGAACCTGAGCCAACCAACCCGATCACATATAGAACCGATAGACAAAGAAATAAGAAGCAGAAATGAGGGAAACAGAGCAGTAAATCATGAGACGACTTGTCGGGTCGTCACATTAATGTAGGTTCAAGAGTAACTGATCCCGAATTTGTTTTATGTCCTGACTCCAGATTTAGTTTTGCATCCGATTCTATCTCTAGTTCCGGTTCTGATCCAGATTCAGCTTCTGGTTCTTCATCTTCAATTTCAGAATCAGTTGTAATCCCTCTAGCCACTTTATTTTTTGAGATTTCTTCTAACTCAACTGTTTCAGATGTCCGTTTGCTGGTGCTGGTTGGTTCTACTTACAACTTGTCCTTGTACATCACATTTTTATTAAATGTAACATTCCTGTGTCTTAGGATCTTTCTATTCTGATTATCTCAAAATAAATAACAAAAATTATCACCACGATAGCCAATAAAGAAATATTTGTTGGCTTTAGGATCAAGCTTATCTCTATCCTTAGTGTTTATATGCACATAAGCAACACAACTAAAAAATTTCAGATGTGAGACAGTTACCTTCTTTCATGTCCATATATCCTCTGGAATTTCAAAATTCAGCGGGTACAGAGGGTCTCCTGTTTATGAGGTAATTTGTTGTGTCAACAGCCTCGGCCCAAAATTACTTTGGCAATCTAGAATGTATTCTTATACTTGTGGATCGTTCATTTAGGATTCTATTCATCCTCTCAGCAACGCCATTTTATTCCGGTATTTTAGGAACTTTCTTGATCATTTTGATCTCATTCTCAGAGCAGAATGCTTTAAACTCTTGACTATCATACTCTCCTCTATTGTCAGACTTCAGACATTTTAACTTTAGACTAGTCTGATTTTCAACTTCAGTTTTCCATATTTTAAAGGTAACAAACACATCAAATTTATTTTCCAGAAAATAAACCCTTACCTTTCTTGTGGAATTATCAATGAAGGTGATATAATAGCATGAGCCTCCCAGAGAAGTTACAGGAGCTGGTCCCTACACATCTGTATGCACTAGTTCCAGCTTCTCTTTCTTTGGCATCCTTCCCGCCTTTGAGAAACTAACTCTCTTTTGTTTCCCGTAAATGCAATCTTCGCACAAACCTAATTTAACATGTTTTAGGTTTTTCAACTTTTCTTTGGATGCCAACAACTTCATTCTCTTCTCAATCGTATGCCCGAGCCTCCGGTGCCATAATGTTTTATCACGACCATGATCAATTGTTACTACAGTATCTCTTTGTATAGTAGTTGCATACGGTATTCCCTCCTTGAAGCCTCGTGCCACAACCAAATTTTCTTTGGCCTGAGCCTCTGGTGCCATAATATTGTATCACGACCATGATCAACTGTTGTTATAGTATCTCTCTGTATAGCAGTTGCATACAGTGTTCCCTCCTTGAAGCCTCGTGCCACAACCAAATTTTCTTTGGTTATCTTCCACAATCTGTTATCGAATGTTGATGTGTATCCTTCACTATCAATCTGACCCATAGATATCCAATTTTTCTTTAGGCCAAGAACATGTCAGACATTTTGCAATTTTCATAGCATCCATGTGAAGTCTTTATATGAACTTCACTTTTTCCAGCAATGTTTAGAGGTTCTCCGTCTGCTAGATAAACCTTCCTGAATTTTGCAGCAATATAATTATGCAATAATTCTTTGCATGAACTAGATTAAAAGGATGCACCTGAGTCCTTAATCCAAGATTCGACTGCACTGTCTGCACAACAGATTAGTGCATCACCGACTTGTTCAGCAATTACATTTGATGAATTTTCATCCTTCTTCTTCTGTGGTTTTCTACATTGACTACCGTAGTGACCCTTTTTATCGCGATTCCAACAAGTAATGTCCTTGCGATTTTTGAATTACCCTCTTCTCCTTGACTTTGATATGCCATGACCATGACTTTGTCCTCTTTGGTTGCTTCTCCCCCTGCTTCCGGTATTAAAAGTAGATCCTGGGGAATTACTTGATTCTCTTCAGCGAATACCTTTGCTTAGAACCAAGTCTCTACTATCATTCAATCTGAATTTGGTGTTTCCTGATGAACTGCTAACTGCAGTTACCATTGCAGACCAACTCTCCGTTAGAGATGATAGTAGAATCAATGCCATGGCGTCATCATCAAATGTTATATTAACAAAACTCAATTGAGTTAATATTATATCAAACTCATTGATATGTTTCGTGACAGATCCACCTTCTGTCATCTTTAAGTTGAACAATTGACGCATTTGTAGCCCGTTTGGCCAAGCTGCAAAAATCAGCTTATTTTGATAAGTCCTTTTTTCAAAAGTACTTTTGAAAAAAAACACTTTTGGTGAGAAGCAATTTGTGTTTGGCTAATTAATTTAAAAAGCACTTCTGAGCATCAATTAGTGTTTGGCCAAGCATTAAAAAACTGCTTCTAGATTTATTTTTCTCAAAAGTGCTTTTCAAAAAAGTATTTTTGGAGAGAAGCTACTTTTTTCTGCTTCTCCAAAACTGCTTCTATTTCTCCTCAAAAGCACTTTTGTTTCCTTTCAAAAGCTTGGCCAAACACCTTAATTTTAGAAAAAAACACTTTTGACAAAAAAAAAAAAAAAAGCTTTTGCCTCAGAAGAAGTTTGGCCAAACAGGCTATTAATAGACTTTATTTAAAGTAGATGGCTTCTCGTACATATTTGATAGTGCCTTCATTAGGCATGCAGTGGTCTTCTCGTTAATGATGTTAAACTTCACATTTCGTGTTAGTATCAAACAAATCACACCAAGAGCTTGGCGATCCAATAGATCTCATCCGCTTTGGCCATATTCTCTGGTTTTACCTCGGTTAGAGGTAAGTGTAATTTTTTCTGGTACGAATAATCCTCTATTTGCATTTTTCAGAATCCATAATCTTTGCCATTGAACTTGTCAATCTTAACCTTCCCTTCTCCCGATGCCATTTTTCACAAAAAAAAAATGTGAATAATGCCTGTGAATTGTAACACGAAAAATATTCCATGTAAGAAAAAATATCACAATCATATAAGGTAAACAATAATCACTATTGGTGAACAGTACTATCACTATTAATGAATAATACTTCACTATTGTGAATAGTGTTAGTAATGATGATCAATAATATTACACTATTCTTGTGAATATATTCACAAGAAAGAAGGCATTTCGCAACAATAATTTTTGTTGCCATATATTCAATGTTGTTGCCAAAAGTACAAAAGTACTTTTGGCAACGACAAAAAAGTCGTTGCACTCTGTTGCAATAAACACCGATGGGAAAAGTATATGCAACAATAGAAAATATTGTGGCCATAAGTGTACCTAGCGCAACAATATATACCATTGCCATAAGTTATTTGTTGTTGGTAGAAGGCCAATAAAGTCGTGGATGATGAAGATATGTAGCAACAAAAATTATTATTGTGACAAAATTAGATTTTTACCAACAATATCAGTCGTTGCTAAAAAACAATTGGCGGTAAAGTAAATAGTCTGTTATCAAGACTTTAAGCAACAACTATTATTGTGGCAATAATTACTTTTTTGCCAACAAATTCTCTAGTACTACTTTAACAACAATTTATAAGTTGTTACTAAATACACAATTTATATATTCTTTCAGATTTTCACAAATGCATGTAGAAATAATAAATTATATTATATATATATAAAGAGTCTATACATATATTTGATGGAGTAGATATACTCACTTTCAAAAACTAAATAGTCCTAAAAATTATGTTTTTACTAACAAAACGAACAAAAGCATCATATATCCACGGTCTTTAAGTTATATTACAATAGTAACCCGAAAAATAAATCTTCTTTCAACAGCTTGTGCATTACATGAACGGGATTGCCAGGAATGTTTGTTTACACATACTCATCCTAAAAAGAAGATAAATATAATTAGATTTTGATAAAAAGAAGCAATAGAATACAAAAGTGTAAAATAAAACCACTGAAAACTTGTTTAACTGCATAAGAGGAATTGAGGAAAAGTGGGACAAGAAAAAGATCAAAGAGGAAAACGTGTATACATTTTTCAGTCCAAAATCTCATGCTCCTAAATTATATTTTTAGAGTCCTTGATTATTTAACTACATTGAAGATTCAAATACCATGCCAAATAAATAACTCACACACAAACACAAAGTAAAGACAGAGATGATGCTGTTGATTTTTTGATAACGGAGGAAAATCAATGGTGAACAGAGAGGGGCAACCACGGTATTAAAGAAAATCCCAATACTCTATATTTTACCTCGTTTCTTTCTCTTTCTTACTGGGCTAACATTTTCTATTTGGGGAAATTCCTTGGGCTTTTTCTTTTTTGGACTTGCTTAAACAGGATTTGTTCTATAGGCTCTTATATCCTTGTGTTCTAAGGAGATAGGAAACCAAGTCTAAGTGGATGAAATGTGGTCATGAGCCATACTGTAGTACGTAAAAGAAAACTCAAATCCAACTAAATTGTCTTAGTTGATTATATATGCTAGACAATACTCATATATAGTTGAAAAACAGTACACACAAAATAGAAACTTACTTTCACATGAAATAGAATAAGTTTACTTACCATGGTACCATCCATAAGACTTGTAGGACTTGTCTCATCCGAACCATTTAAATTAGCAATCATGTCAAAAATTGCCGCAGGAAGTCCAGCCTATTAAACTAAACTTAAACATGATAGAACCTAGAAGAAACTAATTTATAATATCAAAAACACAAGAACAAGTTTTCTTTAGCAGAACACAATAGTTTTCAGAGCTTCAAATAAAGACACAACATCTAGATTACTGCTCCTTTAGTTTCTATTATAACTGAAAATAGAAAATTCACTTTCATGTGCTTTAGGACCATTATGTGCTTAGTGTTATGTTCTATTGAATTTCAAATGTAAAATTATGGCATGTCTGTAGGGGGACTAAAACTTATATATTAGTTGAAATCAGAGGAATATTTAAGCTGAAAAGGACTAGAATGAATATTTAAGCTAAAATGGACTAGAGTACAATAAAAATAAGAACATGGAACAGGTACCAACTAAGATTTCTGCATTCTCACTCAAGGTCTATCCTAGCTAGGGAAATTAGTTAAAAAGAATTTAAAGTTAAAGATTTGGAGTAAAAATTTGCCATCTAATGTATGAAAACTACCCAATTACAATAATGAGGATATATATCATTTACTTTAGCAAAGCCTCGAGAAAAAAGAAATGAGACATCCACTGAATTCAAGAATCAACTCTATGTTCCAAGTTGAAATACATGCCTAAAGTGTATATCTATTTATGAATAGACCAAAGCAGAGCCAAAGCTTAAGCAAATGAGCAGCTAGATCAGGTAGAGCACCAACATTTTGATTGAACTTCATTAATCTCTCACTTGGTGAAAAATTTTACTAAAATTCAAGCAATTTTAACCTAAATATTCTCTTACTCTACATAGAGGCCTGAAACAGAAACTCTAAAGGATTTTCCTTTTTAACAATTTAAAAAAAAATAATAATAATTCATGAAGAAAAGCAAACTACCAGGCTAGAAGGTTTAGAGATGAATATTTCACTTCACTGGAAGTTAAAATGATAGGATAGTAACATAATCATTCTGAAAAAATTGAACAGAACAGTTGACTAATTTTTCCTTAGAAAAGAGTAAAATTCAAACCTAAGGATAAAGTGATGCACTTGTTAGCTTCAATTCCATGAAAAGTGATGCTATCTCTTTTATTCTCAAGTAGTTTAATATAATTGTTCATAGGATCAAAAGCAAGTAATTGAAATTTTAACGTCTTAAACAAACTAAATACCTCGGAACTTTATATATGGGATACTATTGCCATCATGCCCTGTTTTAACATTTTTTGATCACTCAATAGACGAGCTTCCATGACTTCTCGTTTTTTCCGCTCCTCATCAAGTTGATTTTCCACTTCTATTAATTTGCACTCTACGCTCTCTTGTTTATGGCGTTCTTCTTTCACCTCCTTCTGTTGTGCTTGCAGCTGCTCTTGAGTTACATGCATAGATCTCTTACTAGCTGGCTTGACTCCCGATCCTTGACCGCGGCATTATCCTGACTTTTCACCAATAAGTTTCACAAAAGCAGCATTAACAATAGGGTCCACATCAGTACCCTCTTCCACTTCTTGAATTTGTTCAGAAACAATTTCTGTCAGCTTATCCTACAAACAATTATACAAGCATAAAGTTTCAATATTTGTTTCAATCCTGCACTCAAAAATTACTTAAGTGAGCTTACTTAGAATAGAACTTTCATTGTCTGCCAATGAGTCGGGGACCTTTCAGGTCAGCTGCTCTAAAGTTGGTTTACCACTGATAAATTATCAGTATACTTTATTTGTATACTTACATCCTTGTTCTGGTGAATAATTCAATTTCAAAAGTAAATCTATGTGCTGCTTACACTGAATCCATGTATATAGTCCAGATCTTATCCTTTTTTTGTATCATAGTAAGTTTGAAATATATTTTTTTATCAAGGATAGTAAGTTTGGAACTTGTCTACGAAACCTTTGTCAAGAAGTTGGAAGACTGTCATGCTAGGGAAAAAAGAAGCTAGTTAAATAAAACAAAGATCACAGTACTGGCCAAAGATCTCTATGCTCTTTGATAATTGTTGTAACTAATGACATATAGTTCACACCACAAGCATTAATTTAATCTTCTTCTATTTCTTATATTAGTTGCTTCCTTTAAAAAAGAATAGGTGTAAAATCCCCATCTCAGCTATCTTGCAATCATTAGTGAGGAACACAAGAAATACAGGAAAGTGCAATCAACTCCTTGTTTAAACCAAAGGAAGGATGCATAGGATTAGAAAAGATAGTAGTTCTTTACTACACAAGATATGGAATGTGCTTCAGCAGGTTCTGTGTTACAACCACCATCATTCCCTATAAACATATCATTACCCAAAGAAGGAAATATGATGGTACTGTTACTGCGCCTGTTAGCTATTGTTTGATGTACACTGTTCGTGCTTCTTCTTTTGATCGCCTGTATGCATACCACTGACTAACCACAAACAAAACAAATGCAATACCTAATAGCCACGACAGAGTTCAGTAGTACTTATCAACTCGACTCTTATTCAGGGTATCCTGAAACCAACTTAGTTTATTTCCTTTCTGACTAACCTTACTCACTATGTACACTAACAAAATGTTGCTCATACATCCTAGTCTGTGCATCAGATTGCAGCCACTGAGCATGCACGATGCAGATATGGGATCAAAGTAACCACTGTAGTAACAATTAAAGCTCTTTGCAAACATCCCTTCTATTAAACCACCCCCCCCCCCAAAGACTGAAGGTCACTGACATAGGGAATGTGCTAGGAATTTTAAAAGGCTAGAATTTTAATAAATGAAATAACTTACCTAACTGTGAATTTGAAACTACATCGGCAACAAGTTCAGTATTATTAGAAACATGCACATATGTTGTCATGATAGGCTGTAACATATTTTTTTAAAAATTATATTATTGCACATTAGTCAAAGTGGAAGTGAAGGCAGTAAAATAATAAGAAAAAGGTAAGATATGTTCAGAAATAATGAGAAACAGAAGTCATGTGAAGAAAGCGATTGAAATAAGCAAAGTTGTCTTGAAGACTAGCTGAAGATCACAACCAATCATCATCCTCATTTTCATTATATTCTTCCTCAGAAACACATTCTTTATCTGTTGCAAAATTACTAAAGTCATCCTCATTTTCATGATCAGATTCATCCCCAATTTCTAAATCTACTTCTTCCTCATTATTAAGAGGATGTGCTTCAACGCTCACTCCATCATATACTTACCTACAATGAAATAGTATAAAACAAGAAATATAAAACTATATAATTAACTTTCTCTCCATTTTATTGTACAAAACATAAGTTAGAGAAGACTCTATAATAGAAAATAGTTAAAATAAAACATTTAATTTGAACTAATAGCCACCGAAGCAAAGGAAGATGAGTAGCATCTTGAAAAAGTAACAACAAAAAAAGATAGCAAGTGAAAAAAAAGAATCTAAAGTTCCTAAAAAATAGACAATGCATCTGCTACTACTAAAAGTAAAGAAGATCTAGATTTTAGCTTTGAAAACTAAAACTAAGGAGAATAAATAGTTTATATTTTAAGCAAAGCATATCTGATTAACTAAAAAATTTAAAGTGATTCCATTAGGCATGGTAATTTGAGTTACTTGATGACATATTTATGTGGGACTTCCTAATCATATTTGCTATTGAATTTTCACATTTGAAGGACCTTCTAAGTGAAAAGAAAAATCAAGGACAATGCTCAAATATGCCAAAACCAAATTCAACTACCCATACAACCCAAAACAAAATCATATTGTTCTCTATTCCAAAACTTTGGAGTTTTGCAACAGTACTTTCGTACCTTCTAGGCAAAAAAAATAATTAAAGATAACGCTTAAAACTAATAATGCCAAAACCAAATCCAAATAACCATAACACCCAATAAAAAATCAGTTATTTTTTAGTCCAAAATTTTTGAATTGCATCATAAAAAAGAAAAAAACGGAATAGAGATCAAAAGCAGAATATGATTAAGAATTAAGAAGAAACCCTATTAAGTTTAGCACAATAACTGAAATGAGAAAACCTAAGAAGAAGAAGAATACGATTAAGCTAAATCAAAAGCAGAAAGCACCAAACATTAAAAACGAAATCAAAATCGAGAACTCACCAGATTTTGGGTAGAACACAGCGATGGAGATCGAAGAATGGAATACACGCAAGAACTTAGTTTAGCAGAATAAGAAAAGAGAAAACCTAGCTGCAGTGGAAACTAAAATTGTGGGCTAAGAATTTGGGAAAAAAGTAATAGAATAAGGAAAACTGTTTTGGCGCGTTTGTTTTGGCGGAAAACTAAAAGTAATTCACTAAATTTTAGGCCACAAACTTTTATGTAATAGCAACAACTAATATTTGTTGTTGCCAATTATTTTAATATTTTATATTTATTGTATTACTCCTAATATATAGCAACGACAATCTAAACAATTTGGTAACAAGAAAATATTTGTTGTTAAAAATTCTATGATATAACAAAAATCTAATTACGTTGTTGCTATTTATTAAACTTACCCAACAACTACAGTATTGTTGGTAAAAAGTCGTTACTAATTTATATTTATTTAAAATTTATTGTATTATTTGTTAAATATGGCAACAATATTAAAACTTTTGCTAACAAAAAAAATTATGGGTAAAAAATTCGATGATATCGCAACAACTAAATAAAGTTGTTGCCATTTATTGTATTTTGCAACAATATTATTATTGTTGCCAATTCTATACTTTTTTTGTAGTGTACGAATTCCGTACTTTTCTACCAGAATTGCACTATCTTGCTCTGATACTAGCTGTTGGGAAGCGTATCAGGCTAATAGAAGTGAACAATATTTAAAAGAGAAAAATAATAAATTGCACAGGACAAAATTTACGTGGTTCGATAATTTTTACCTACTCCACGGTCATACAAAGAATAACTCTTCTTAATTGAGGAGAAAGAAGAAGTTGAGGGATAATTTGCAAATGAAAATAAAGACCCCTTTTATAGGCATTTGAATGTATTGCCGACGTAATCACTTATGTCATAAGAAAATAATTCAAAGATGAATTCTTTCCACTAACTTTCTGCTTCATATTACTTTTTTTTCCGCACACAAACATTGCTTTTCTCTTTGTCTATTTTATACTTCTTTTGTCTTCTTTCTTTGACTTTTCTTTGTTTTGTTTTGTCTTCTCTCTTTTCTTTCTTTTAGAAACAATATGGTATGCTCCCATCAACTTCAATGTAAAGTTTCTTGTATATATACTTGCCATATTACAAGTTTGTGAAACTCTATATGTGTAGCTCCTGGAAATTGCAATTATTATTCGAAGCTCAGCATGTCATGGGGCTGCCAGAATACATATATAAACTGCGAAAGCGTAGTTAACACCAGCAAAGATTGTGGGTGATCAATACTTCATTCTTAATTAAATATTTCAGTTTTGAGTCCTAGAAATGAAATTATTTTTAGTTGAAAGCCAAAGTGGAGCTTCTATCACGAATTCAAATTAATCGGGTTCAGAACAAGTAAGTACCGAACAATATGTGCAAAATTATTATTATTATTTTTTAAAAAAAAAAATCTCAGTTAACGTGCACCTATATATTTACCTTCTCTAAATAGTTTTTAAAAATATCACGTGCGCACGCCTCATGGTTTTAAAGCTTTCCTTTAACATCACGTATTGCACGTTAATACGTGGGACCACAATCTTCCGACTTATTAGTTAATGCAACGATACAAGTACTTCTTTTCAATATTCTCTTTTTTCATTTTAATAATGAAAATTTTTCATAAAACACTATCTTTTAGTACTAATTAGTCATCTATAGATACCATTTGCTATATTACGGTTTATAGATACTTTTTCTGTGGTTATAAGATGTATTTGATGTATTTAAGCTAATGTATTCATGAATACAGTAGCAAAAATAGGCATGAATCAGGGAAGTCCAGCTAATCTTCAGATGTATTCAACTGTATTTACGAGGTATATTCCAAAATACAGTAACGTATTTTGCGTAAAATATGTACCTTTCAACTGGTTTAAAACAGAAAGGAAATCAATTTACTTGATATTATCCTCATATATATCAACTAACACAAACTATTGCCCGTAAATCTGTATTCCTCCATTCACGAAAGTTATTCAATCGGAAAAATAACCTAAAGCAGAGCAACATCTAGATTTTAAGTTCTTCCTTTTTTCTGTAGTTCCAGTGTGTACCCAGTTCACTTTTCAACAACGAAAAATTGCGATTGATACAATTGTATATGGAAAGTTTAACAGTGTTGTTGAGGCATTCTGGCAAGTGGAACAGTGAGACCAATTACGTCGATTATTCAATTGAGGGAATACTGATAAAGGAGTATGCGTCGTATAATGATTTGGTTGTGTCAATATCTAATCAACTGGGCATAGATTTGAGCTCAAAGTCCATTAAAATTCAATACAAAGTAGAAGGAAATTGCACGCCAATGGAAATACACAATGATATGGGTTACAGGGTGTATGTAGAGTTGAAAAAAGAGAACAGAGAATTCGGGATGTATCATTTGTGCATAACAACGATTGAAAAAGAACTTGTATCCGGAGGTAGTTTAATTCAAGGCGATATTGTGCAAATAGACGAAGCAGTTCAAAAGTATGATTCCGATACAAATGATACACTTGCTCTAGATTTTGTCAATTCAGGACAAGCAATTGGGGTGTTCGAACTGGACAAGGATTTGATAATTTCAAAAACTAATCAAATGGAGGTTATGGCTGGACGAGTATATAAGGATAAGGCTACATTGAAAGAGGTAATGGAGCATTATGCTATATCTCAAAGATTTCAATTCTGGGTTGATGGGTCTAATTCTGTCAGGTTTGAGTGTATTTTATTATTCTTTATTTTTGTTGTATATTGTATTCATGGTTGGAGTTGTAAGTTATATGTTGATGTGTTTATGCATATTTGTAAGACAATTGATCTTCACTAATGTTGTTAACTATTTTTTTATGGTCTTAAAATACATATATTCTTGTGTATTTTAGTATAAACTTATTACATTGGCTCTCATTGATTTCCTCTTTGGTTTACTAGTTGTATATAAATGTATGCATATAACTATAGATGTATTCAGTTGTATTATTTGCACAAATAACTATAGGCGTATTTGTATTCATCTGTATATGAGTGAGTTTTTTGTAAGTATTAATTCTAATCAATTGTATAATGATATATTCTTTTCAGCTATGCATTATTATGTATGTCAGAAGATTGTGAATGGAGGTTTAAGGCTTCGAGCATTAACAAATTAGAACTATTCAAAGTAAGAGAATTCATTGATAAGCATACATGTCCGTTGAAGGACAATGTGTATGAGCAACAACACGTAAGTAGCAGCCTTATAGGTGGTATGATTAGGACCAAGCTTACTAATCATAAGAAGAAATATACCCCAAAGGATATTATTGATGATGTGAAATCAGATTTAGGTGTAGATGTTAGTTACATGTGGTGTGGCGAGCTAAAGAAAAGGCAATGAATTTTTTGAGAGGTGAACCGGCTGATTCATACAAAAAATTACCAGGATACTTATATTCAATGGATATGACATATCCAGGTTCGCACATTAGAATGGTAAAATTGCCCAAAATGAATTCATCTATATGTATATATCTTTGTATGCCTTTATAAAGGGGTTTGATCATTGTAGACCCATTGTGGTTGTGGATGGAAGTCACCTAAAATCTTACTACACCGGGACATTTATCTCGGCCAGCACGTTGGATGGTGCAGGTGAGTACGTGAATTATAATAAATTTTGTTAATACTGTAAAGATTGAAATACAAATTTTAAAAATTTGTATGCAATTGTCTTTACAGGTCATAAATTGCCACTAGCATATGGTGTTATTGATTCAGAGAACAATGCTGCTTGGACATGGTTCTTTAAGCAATTCAAGATAGCATACGGTGACAGGGAAAACATGTGCATCATTTCAGATAGAAATGAGAGTATTATTAAATCCGTATCGAAAGTGTATCTATATGTACCGCATTTTGCCTGTATATGTGTCACAACCCTAAACCCGAACCCCGTCGTGATGACGGCTCTCATGAAGACAAGGCCAGCCGACACTTCCTATTTCAGTTTTAAGCAGTCAAACAATACGAATTTAAATCTAAAACATGATAATTAATCCAAAAGTGAACAGTTAACAGTACAGTTGCGGAAGATAAACCCAACGCAGCCAGTACCTGGGTGTCACTAGTCATGAGCATCTAAAAATACGCTACAAGTCTGAAATGCCTACTAAACTATTATAGAACAAATACTAAAGAGATAGAAATGAGATAAAGGGGGAGAAACATGGGTCTGCGGACGCCAAGCACCTACCTCGTGGACTCCGAAGTCTCCCGGGAGCTCTCAACTCGCGCTGGCAGGATCAACAATGCCTGAATCTACACACGGGGTGCAGGGAGTAAAGTGAGTACTCCAACTCAGTGAGTGATAATCATAAATAAATGACTGAGAAGTATGAAAACACGTAAGGCACATTACAGGCTATAATAAAGCAGTAAAACCAGTAAAAATAGTGAATTAGTAAAGATATGTAAAGTCATTTAAGTTCGGTTTAAAACTTCATGAAATACCTTTTCAACAATTAAACAGGTAATGACAGACAAATAAGAAAGATAAACACATAAGGGTTCGCCCTTCGGGCACAATGTCAACAACTCTGCCCCTCGGGCAATATCTCAGAACAATACCAGCCCCTCGGGCTACATCTCACATCACAATGGGTACACATGCTCACTGGGGGTGTGCATACTCCTGGAGGGGTCCCTTACGGCCCAAGCGCAATATCAAGTCATCTCGTGCCATCATCACTAAGCTCTCGGCCTCATATCAACAAGCCATCTCGTGGCGTACATATCTCAGGCCCTCGGCCTCATAATCATAATCAGTGTTTCCTCACAACATAGGCCCTCGGCCTTACTCAGTCAAAATCCTTACAATCCACCCGAGCAATAGTAAAACATAATTCTTAGCCCAAAAATATCATTTAAAAGATCATTTAAGTGTTAAAATAAAGTAAATATAGCTGAGTTATGAAAACAGTGGAACATAGCATGATTGAGTTCAAGTATAAAATCAAAACAGTGAGGAAATATCAATAAAAATCCCCTAAGGGTTCAAATAGTTGGCACGATGCCCAAATATGGCGTTCAGCCCAAAACATGATGATATCAAATAGATTTTAGTCAAATACGTGATAAAATAGTCATTCGGGACGGACTAAGTCACGATCCCCAATAGTGCACGACCCCACGCTCGTTATCAAGCATGTGCGTCACCTCAATATAGCACAACGATGTGTAAATCCGGGGTTTATACCCTCAAGACATTATTTACAATCATTACTCACCTCAATCCGGTCCAAATTCTAGCCCGCGACGCCTTTACCCTTCGAATCAGCCTCCACTCTCGTCGAATCTATCCAAAATCAGAATCATGGCGTCAAAATATGCTAAGGGAACGAAGCCCAAGCGAAAATATGCAATTTACAACACAAATCCCGAAATTACCAAAAGCCGACCCCCGGGCCCACATCACGGATTCCGATAAAATTCACATCAATGAATTCCTTATCACTCCCTGAGTTCATTCATACCAAAAGCATCAAAATCCAACCACAAATGACCCCTCAAATCCCAATTTCTAGGTCTCCAATTTCAAGCCCTAGTTCTTCAATTTTAGGCTTAATTCCCATGATTAATTAGGTAGATTTCACATTAGAATCGAGTTTTAAGTCCATGAATCTTACCTCCAAGTGATTCCCCTTGAATCCCCCTTCATTCCTCTTCAAAAAGCTCCGAAAATGCTCAACAATGGTGAAAATAAACCCCAAAATCGCGGACAAGACGACTATTTCAACATTCTGCCCAGGCCTGAAATACTTCTTTGCGAACGCGGTCAACGCCTCGCGTTCGCGAAGCACAAATCAACTTTGACCAAAATTTCCTCTTTCACGATCACGACCTTCCCATCATGAACGCGATGATTTCCTCAGACCATTCTTCACGATCACGTTACCCCTCTCGCGAACGCGATGAATAAAATACCTCAAGTCCAGCTGACCAAATTCTTCTACGTGAACGCGGTCCACTTCACGCGGACACGATGACCCAACACCCAGCCTTCGCGACCGCGTAGCCTTCCTCGCAAACGCGAAGGCTTAAATCCCAGCCTTCCCCAACTAACCCTTCGCGAACGCGAGGACTCACTTGCGAACGCGAAGGTCATTTCTCTGCAACACTGATCTGCAATTTTCTCCCATTCCAAACATCTTGAAATAGTCCGATTGACCACCCGAAACTCATCTGAGGCCCACGGGACCTCAACCAAAACATATCCCATAACCTCATTCAAACTTGTTACAATCTTTGGAACGCTAAAAAAACATCAAAACACCAAATTCGCATCGGATTCAAGCCTAAGAATTCCAAAATCTTCTAAATTACGCTTTTGATCAAAAACCCAACCAAACCACATCTGAATGACCTGAAATTTTGCGCACACATCCCAAATGACACAACGAAACTACTGCAACTCTCAGACTTCCATTCCAACCCCTATATCAAAATATCACCTATCAACCGAAAATCGCCAAAAATCCAATTTCGCCAATTCAAGCCTAAATCTACTCCGGACCTCCAAAACTCATTTAGATCACGCTTCTAAGTCCCAAATCACCTCTCGAAGCTATCCAAACCATCTGAACTCACATCAGAGCCCTCTAACACATAAGTCAATATCTGGTTGACTTTTCCAATTTAAGTTTCCTCAAAAGAGACTAAATATCTCAAACCTTACCAAATCCTTTTCGAATCCGAACCAGCTGATCCGATCACATATAGAACCGATAAACAAAGCAATAAGAAGCAGAAATGAGGGAAACGGAGCGGTAACTCATGAGATGACTGGCCGGGTCGTCGCATCCTCCCCAGCTTAAAAAACATTCGTCCTCGAACGAGTCAAGAAACATACTTGAAGCCTCAAATAGGTGAGGATATCTGCTCCGCATCTCCCGCTCGGTCTCCCAGGTAGCCTTCTCCACGGGCCAACCTCTCCACTACACTTTCATTGAAGCTATACCCTTTGACCTCAACTTTCGAGCCTGACACTCCAAAATAGCTGTTGGCTCCACATCGTAAGTCAAATCGCCATCCAATTGAACCGTGCTGAAATCCAGAACATGAGACGGATCCCCAATATACTTCGGGAGCATGGAAACATGAAATACCGGATGCACACTTGACAAGCTGGGTGGCAAAGCAAGCTCATAAGCCACCTGCCCAATCTTCTGAAGCACCTCAAAAGGCCCAATGAACCGAGGACTCAATTTACCTTTCTTCCCAAATCTCATGACACCCTTCATGGGCGAAACCTTCAACAGAACATTCTCGCCAACCATGTAGGACACATCCCGAACCTTCATATCCGCATAACTCTTTTGCCTCGACTGCGTTGTACGAAGCCTCTCCTGAATTACCTTCACCTTTTCTAAAGCATCCTGCACCAAGTCTGTCCCATATAGCCTAGCCTCACCCGACTCGAACCAATCAACTGGAGATCTACACCGCCTCCCATACAAATCCTCATATGGAGCCATCTGAATACTCGACTAGTAGCTATTGTTATAAGCAAACTCTGCAAGCGATACAAACTAATCCCATGAGCCGCCGAAATCAATGACACAAGCACGCAATATGTCCTCCAATATCTGAATAGATGCTCAGACTGTCGTCTATCTGAGGGTGAAAATCTGTGCTCAACTCAACCTGAATACCCAACTCTCACTGCACAAACCTCAAAAACTGCGAAGTAAACTGAGTGCCCCTATCTGAAATGATGGAAACTGGGACACCATGCAACGAACAATCTCTCGGATATAGATCTCAGCCAACCACTCTGAAGAATAGGTCGTGCATACAGGAATGAAGTGCGCGGACTTGGTCAACAGATCCACAATCACCCAAATAGTATCGAACTTCTTCAAAGTCCGTGGAAGTCCAACTACAATGTCCATAGTGATCCGTTCCCACTTCCACTCGGGAATATCCATCCGCTGAAGCAAGCCACCCGGTCTCTGATGCTCATATTTTACCAATTGGTAATTGAGACACCGAGCTACAAATCCCACAATGTCTTTCTTCATTATCCTCTACCAATAGTGCTGCCTCAAATCCTGATACATCTTTGCGGCACCCGGATGAATGGAATACCGCGAGCTATGGGCCTCCTTCAGGATCAACTCTCGAAGCCCATCCACATTGGGAACACAAATTCGGCCTTACATCCTCAACACCCCATCATCACCAATGGTCACATCTCTGGCATCATCATGCTGAACTCTGTCCTTAAGGACAAGCAAATGCGGATCATCATACTGGCACTCTCTGATGCGATCATATAAGGAAGACCGAGAAACCACACAAGCCAATACCCGACTGGGCTCCGAAATATCCAACCTCACAAACCGATTGGCCAATGCCTGAACATCAACTACAAGAGGTCTGTCCCCAACTGGAATATATGCCAAACTCACCATACTCACCGCCTTTCGACTCAAAGCATCGGCCACTACATTGACCTTTCCCGGATGGTATAATATAGTGATATCATAATCTTTTAGCAACTCCAGCCATCTCCGCTGCCTTAAATTAAGATCCTTCTGCTTGAACAAGTGTTGGAGGCTACGATGATCAGTAAACACCTCACAAGACACACCATACAAGTAGTGCCTCCAATTCTTCAACGTGTAAACTATGGCAACCAACTCCAAATCATGAACATGGTAGTTCTTCTCATGGGGCTTCAACTGACGAGAAGCATAAGCGATAACTCTACCCTCCTGCATCAATACACACCTAATACCAACTCTCGAAGCATCACAATACACGATATATGAACCTGAAGCTGATGGCAAGACTAACACTGGAGTCGTGGTCAAGGCTGTCTTGAGCTTCTGAAAGCTCTCCTCAGACTCATACGGCCATACAAATGAAATACCCTTCTGAGTCAACTTGGTCAAGGGCGATACGATGGATGAAAATCCTTGTACAAATTGGCGATAATAGCCTACTAGACCAAGAAAGCTGTGAATCTCTGTGGCTAAGGACAGTCTGGGCCAACTCTGAACAGCCTCTATCTTTTTCGAATCAACCTGAATACCTTCGATGGACACCACATGCCCCAAGAAAGCCACTGAACTAAGCCAAAACTCACACTTGGATAATTTGCATAAAGCTTCTCCTCCCTCAATCTCTGCAACACAACTCTTAAATGCTCCGCTTGTTCCTCCTGACTATGCGAATACACCAGAATATCATCAATAAAGACTATGACAAAAGGGTCGAGATAAGGCCAGAATACGTTGTTTATCAAATGCATGAACACTGTTGGGGCATTGGTCAGCCCAAAAGACCTTACCAAGAACTCATAATGACCATATCTGGTCTTGAAAGCTGTCTTAAGAATATCCGAGTCCCTGATCTTCAATTGGTGATAACCTGAAAAGAGATCAATCTTGGAGAACACTCTTTCTCCCTAAAGCTAGTCGAATAAATCATCAAAGTGAGGCAAATAATACTTGTTCTTAATTGTTACTTTGTTTAATTACCTATAATCAATGCACATCCTCATAGTGCCATCCTTCTTCTACACAAATAGAACTGGTGCACCCCAAGGTGACACACTAGGACGAATGAACCCTTTATCAAGGAGTTCATGAAGCTGCTCCTTTAACTCTTTCAACTCCGCTGGTGCCATACGATACGGAGGAATAGAAATAGGCTGAGTGCCTAGCACCAGGTCAATACAAAAATCAATATCCATGTACAGTGGCATGCCCGGCAGGTCTCCAGGAAATATATCAGGAAAATCTCTCACAATTGGAACATAATCAATACTGGGGGTCTCAACACCAACATCCCTCACAAAGGCTAGATAAGAAAAACAACCTTTCCCAACCATACGTTGGGCCTTCAAGAATGAGATCACTCTACTGGGAACATAATCAGTCAAACCTCGCCACTCAATCCGTGGCGCACCTAGTATAGCTAATGTGACTATCTTAGCATGACAGTCCAGAATAGCACGACACGGAGATAGCCAATCTATGCTTAAAATGACATCAAAATCCACCATACACAATAGCAAAAGATCCACACGGGTCTCCAGACCCCCAATAGTCACCACACACGAATAGTACACACAATCTACAATAACAGTATCGCCCACCGAGGTAGATACATGAACAGGTGAATCAAGAAACACACGAGGCATACCCAAATAACGAGCAAAGTATGATGACACATAAGAAAAGATGGAATTAGGATCAAATAATACAGAGGCATCTCTGTGGCAGACTAAAACAATACCTATAATAACATCATCAGAAGAAATAATATCGGGTCTAGTTGGAAGTGCCTAGAAACGGGCCTGACCGCCACCTAATCGACCTCCCCCTCTGGGGCGACCCCTAGCTGACTGACCTCTACCCCTAGTTGGGTGGGTGGGTGATGATGAAGTAATTGGCGCTGAAGCCGATGGCTGACCCCTCTACTGAGATGAACTCGTAAGACGACGAGGGCACTGCCTCCATATATGACCCATCTCTCCATACTCATAACAAATCCCAGGTGCTGGGGAAGGGGACTGAAGGGAACCCCTTGCACCGGAGTGACTAGCAGATGCACCTGGCATAGAAGAGCCCTAAACTGATGGAGCACAGGACAAACTCTAAGCTGGAAGGGCACTAAGTGATGATTGACCCTGATGAGAACTGTGAGAACCATGACCCGATGATGCGCCACGATAACCTGGGCGAGCTGGTTAAGCATGCCTGAATGGACGACCTCTGCCGTGCTGAAACTAACCTCTCGAAGGAGCACTACTATAACTACCAGATCCTCGAGGCCTCTTGGCCTCCCTCTCCTCTCGCTCCTAGCGATAAACTGACTCAATCTCACGGGAAATATCCACAACCTCCTCGAAAGTAGCATCAGTCACCCTCTCCCTGGTCATGAGAATACGAAGCTGATAAGTAAGGCCATCAACAAACCTCTTAATCCTCTCTCTATCTGTCGGAACCAACCAAATCGCATGACGAGCTAACTTATAGAACCTCATCTCATACTACATCACAATCATCTCTCCCTGACATAACCACTCAAACTCCCTACACAGCTCCTCTATGTGATACTGTGGCACATACTTCTCCAGAAAGAGAACGGAGAACTGCTGCTAGGTAAGGGGTGCTGCACCAACAGGCCTACGCCTCTCAAAAGCCTCCCACCAAGTGAAGGCAGCTCCAGAAAACTGATAAGTAGTGAAAGCGACCCCACTGGTCTCCAAAATACCCGATGTACGAAGCAACGCTTGACACTTATCTAAGAAACCCTAGGCATCCTCGCTCTCAGCACCACTGAAGGTCGGAGGATGAAGTCTACCAAACCTCTCCAACCTACGCTGCTCATCCTCTGGCATGGAAGGAACTACATAGTCCTGAGAAGCTGCAACCGACTGGGCTGGATGCGCCCCCGGTGTCTGAAGTCCCTGCACGACCTGCTCAGGTGTGCAAGCGGCGGGAGTTTGATTGCCTTTCTAGGTCTGAGAAGTAGCTGCGGCTATAGTAGCTGAGACCGCCTGAGCTAGGCTAGTGCAAACTGATAGAATCTGAGCCAAGGCCTCCTAAAGACCCGAAATCACAATGAGCACAGCTGGTGCCTGAGCTGGTGCTGCTAGAACGTCCATAACTGGGAACTGATCCTGAACTGGGGCGACTGATGGATCTACAGGTGCTGCCCTAGCTGTTGTGCGGGCAACACCCTTACATCTACCGCGACCACGACCGCATCCTCAGCCTCTAGTGGCCACAGCTGGTGGTACTGGTGGTCGTCCATCCTGACCGGTAGCGCGTGTCCTCACTATCGATGATAGAATAGAATGACAGAAGTTTACTACTCGAATCAACAAATTCGCACGACAAGAATTTCAAGAATATGAAGTTTTTCCTAAAGGTTCTGCAGCCTCTCGAGGTAAATACAGACGTCTCCATACTGATCCGCGAGACTCTACTAAACCTGTTCATGACTCGTGAGACCTACATAACCTAGGCTCTGATACCAACTTGTCACGACCCTTAACCTAAACTCGGTCGTGATGGCACCTCTCGTGAAGGCAAAGCCAGGCGACACTTCCCATTTCAGTTTTAAGCAATCAAACAATACGAATTTAAGTCTAAAACATGATAATTAATCCAAAAGTGAACAATTAACAGTACAGTTGCGGAAGATAAACCCAACACAGCCCGATACCGGGGTGTCACTAGTCATGAGCATCTAACAATACGCTATAAGTCTGAAATGCCTACTAAACTATTACAGAACAAATGATAAAGAGATAGAAATGAGATAAAGGGGGAGAAACACGGGTCTACGGATGCCAAGCAGCTACCTCGTGGACTCTGAAGTCTGCCAACTTGCCTTGGCAAGATCGTCAACGCCTGAATCTGCACACGGGGTGCAGGGAGTAAAGTGAGTACTCCAACTCAGTGAGTAGTAATCATAAATAAATGACTGGGAAGTATTAAAACACGTAAGGCACATTAGACGCTATAATGAAGCAGTAAAATCAGTAAAAACAGTGAATTAGTAAAGATATGTAAATTCATTTAAGTTCGGTTTAAAACTTCATGAAATACCTTTTCAACAATTAAACAGGTAATGACAGACAAATAAGAAAGATAAACACATAAGGGTTCGCCCCTCGGGCACAATATCAAACCCTCCGCCTCTCGAGCAATATCTCAGAACAATACCAGACCCTCAGGCTACATCTCACATCACAATGGGTACCTGCGCTCACTGGGGGTGTGCAGACTCCTGGAGGGGCCCCTTACGGCCCAAGCGCAATATCAAGCCATCTCGTGGCATCATCACTAGGCTCTCAGCCTCATATCAACAAGCCACCTCGTGGCGTACAGATCTCAGGCCCTCGGCCTCATAATCATAATCAGTGTTTTCTCGCAACATAGGCCCTCGGCCTTACTCAGTCAAAATCCTCATAAGCCACTCGGGCAATAGTAAAACATGATTCTCATCCCAAAATATCATTTAAAAGATCATTTAAGTGTTAAAACAAAGTAAAAATGGCTTAGTTATAAAAACAGTGGAATATAGCATGACTGAGTTCAAGTATAAAATCAAAACAGTGAGGAAATATCAATAAAAATCCCCTAAGGGTTCAAATAGTTGGCACGAGGCCTAAATATGGCGTTCAACCCAAAACATGATGATAGCAAATAGATTTCAATCAAATATGCGGTAAAATAGTCATTCGAGATGGACTAAGTTAGGATCCCCAATAGTGCACGACCCCACGCTCGTCATCAAGCGTGTGCGTCGCCTCAATATAGCACAACGGTGTTGAAATTCAGGGTTTCATACCCTCAGGACATCATTTACAATTATTACTCACCTCAATCCAGTCCAAACTCTAGCCCGCAATGCCTTTGCCCCTCGAATCGGCCTTCACTCGCGTCGAATCTATCCAAAATCAGAATCACAACATCAAAATATGCTAAGGGAACGAAGCCCAAGCGAAAATATGCAATTTACAACACAAATCCTGAAATTACCAAAACCCGACCCCCAGGCCCACATCTCGGATTCTGATAAAATTCAAATCAATGGATTCTTTATCACTCCCTGAGTTCATTCATACCAAAAGCATCAAAATCCAACCACAAATAACCCCTCAAATCCCAATTTATAGGTCTCCAATTTCAAGCCCTAGTTCTTCAATTTTAGGCTTAATTCCCATGATTAATTAGGTAGATTTCACATTAGAATCGAGTTTTAAGTCCATGAATCTTACCTCTAAGTGATTCCCCTTAAATCCCTCTTCAATCCTCTTCAAAAAGCACCAAAGATGCTCAACAATGGTGAAAATAAACCCCAAATCGCGGACAAGACGACTATTTAAACATTCTACCCAGGCCTAAAATCCTTCTTCGCGAACGCGGTCAATGCCTCGCATCGCAAAGCACAAATCAACTTTGACCAAAATTTCCTCTTTCACGATCGCGACCTTCTCGTCGTGAACGCGATGCTTTCCTCAAACCACTTTTCACGATCGTGTTACCCCTCTCGCGAACGCGATGAATAAAATACCTCAAGTCCAGCTGACCAAATTCCTCTACGTGAACGTGGTCCACTTCACGCGAACGCGATGACCAAACACCCAGCCCTTCGCGAACGCGTAGCCTTCCTCGCGAATGTGAAGGCTTAAATCCTAGCCTTCACCAACTAACCCTTCGCGAACGTGAGGACCCACTCGCAAACGCGAAGGTCATTTCTCTACAACACTGATCTGCAATTTTCTACAATTCCAAACATCTTGAAATGGTCCGATTGACAACCCGAAACTCACCTGAGGCCCCCAGGACCTCAACCAAACATGACAACATATCCCATAACGTCATTCAAACTTGTTCCAACCTTCAGAATGCTCAAAACAACATCAAAACACCAAATTCGCATCGGATTCAAGCGTAAGAATTCCAAAATTTTCTAAATTACGCTTTTGATAAAAAATCCAACTAAACCACATCCGAATGACCTGAAATTTTGCACACACATACAAAATGATACAACGGAACTAGTGAAACTCTCATAATTCCATTCCGACCCCTATATCAAAATCTCACCTATCAACCGGAAATCGCCAAAAATTCAATTTCGCCAATTCAAGCCTAAATCTACTTCGGACCTCCAAAACTCCTTCCGATCACGCTCATAAGTCCCAAATCATCTCTCGAAGCTATCCAAACCATCGGAACTCACATCCGAGCCCTCTAACATATAAGTCAACATCCGGTTAAATTTTCCAACTTAAGCTTCCTCAAAAGAGACTAAGTGTCACAAACCTTATGAAATCCTTTCCAAACCTGAACCAGCCAATTCAATCACGTATAAAACCGATAGAAAAAGCAATAAGAAGCAAAAATGGGAGAAACAGAGTGGTAACTCATGAGATGACTGGCCGGGTCGTCACAATATGGCATCTATGGAACAACGTATATAAGAAATTCAAAAAGAGCCATGCAAAGTTGAGCGAGATATACTTCTCGATGGCAAAAACATACACACAAGCTGAATTTGACAGTCTGATGGAGAAGGTGGAGAAGGTAGATATTAGGGTGAAAGAATATTGGAGTTAGCTGGATACGAAAAGTGGGCTAAGTTGTATGCACCTGTTAACAGGGGATGGACCATGACGTCAAATATTGCTAAGTCAATCAATGTCGCACTAGTGTCAGCAAGGGAATTTCCAATATACGACTTCCTCAAAGAAGTTAGGAAGATGTTTGGACGTTGGAATTGCAGTAACCGCAAATAAGCTACACAGACATACACAACGCTTGGAAAAAATACCAGGAGATGCTGACTTTGAATGAGGCAATGTCTACACGCATGACTGTAAGTTTTATTTTAAAGTCATTGTATCATATATTTAGCTCTTTCTTTAGATAGCTTAATTTTTTTGAAATAATATATACCTTTTTTTAGATAGATGTATTCAATTGTATTATCATGCAATAGCCTTATAATGTTTTTGTTTCTTTTCAGCTGCTTAAAGTTAAGCAGATGTTAGATGTATAACAGTGTATTCATAAGCTAAGATGTAATGATAGTTTATAGTCTGTCGGTCTACATATATGATGTATTCTTCTGTATTCAAACATTTCAGCTGTATTTAACTGAATAATTATGCATTATACATATAGAAATTCATTTATTTAACTGAATAATTTTGCATTATACATTTATGACACATTATTTAACTGAATAATTCTGCATTATACATACAAAAATATGTTTGTATTCAATACATATTTGATTTAATTCATACTGATGTATATTTAATACGTCTATTCTATGGTATATAAATGATTTTTTTTTGTTTATATGTGCTCAAAACTTATGGGTCTATGTTTAAATATAGGTGGTACCATCGACTGAATACTTACATACGGTTACTGATGAAGGGAGGAATTACACCGTCTGCATGTTAGAGAGAAAATGCTTTTGCAGGAGGTTCCAAGTTGATGAATTGCCATGACCACATGCTTGGGTTGTATTGAAGAGCAAGTTTCTAATTCCAAAAGATTATTGCTCTAACTATTACAAACCAAATTCTATTGTAATGACATACGATGTGCATGTGTACCCGCAATCGGACAGAAATGAATAGAATATACCGGTACATGTTGCAGAGGAAGTTGTATTACCACCCAAATGAAAAAGACCTCCTAGAAGGCCAAAGAAGAAGCGCGATAAACCTTTCAGTGAATTGCTGCAGACGAAAAATCAACATTCATGTAGCATATGTGGGCAGGGAGGACATAATAAGCGAACGTGTAGAAATGCTCCACCTAGGATTTAGTTAACACTCTGACATATATTAGTTCTCCAATGATTTGTCATAGATTCCGATGACATTATGAAGTAATAAATTTTGAACCTTTTTGTGAATAGATTCTGGATATAGTTAGTTGTAGTATTGTGTTGAATACATTCGAATACAACCTATTTAACACATACTTAGACAATCTATTATGGACAGTGCCTGACTTGTATATACATAACCAACCACAATATATCTGAATACTACTATATACTCAGCTATAATATAACAATTTCAATAAATACATATACAATCTGCTGAATATATAATTATAGCTGAATTAGATATACAATGTGTCACACCTCCTTTTTCCGCGCCGGGGGGGGGGTGCAGGGGGAGTTTTTTCCAATTAAAGGACAATCAAAACGGGATTGGTTTATTTATTTCAGAGTCGCCACTTGGGAGATTTAGGGTGTCCCAAGTCACCAATTTTAATCCTGAATCGAGGAAAATAATGACTCTATATTACAGTCTGCGTACCAGAAATCCGGATAAGGAATTCTGTTAACCCGGGAGAAGGTGTTAGGCATTCCCGAGTTCCGTGGTTCTAGCACGGTCGCTCAACTGTTATATTTGGCTTATTTATCTGATTTTAAATACAATTATGAACCAATGTGCCAATTTTAACTTTTTTACCGCTTTATTATTGTTATTTCAAAAGAATGTGAACATCGCTTAAAACACGTCTTTGGATTGCGTCACATGAAATGCACCCACAATCCGGAACGCATTTTATTTGATGTTTTGAGATTTGGATTTGGGTCGCATGAAATGCACACCCAAGTTTAAGAAAATAGATTATTAAACACGCGCCTAAAGAGACTATCGTGTTATTATTTTGGGAAGGCCGCGAAATTCACTAAGCGGCCCTCCTGAATTCTAAGTAATTTAAAACAAGTATTTACTGAGGGCCCCGCAATTTGTATTTTTATTCGGCAAGGCTCATCTCATTCTTATTTTTTTAAAGGAATTTGCAACGTCATGGAAATGCATCTCGGGCCACGCCACAATCAATGCGCCCGTGACTAAAGACATATTTCGACTCCGTTGAGATTTGGATTTGGGTCACATAAATGTGCACCCGAGTTTAGGGAGATAACATTATTAAAACGCGCCTAAAGCAAGCAACGCATTATTATTTTGGGGTAGGGCCGTGAAATTTGCTAAACGGCCCGTCCCGGAATCTAAGTATTTAAGACATATATTTTGTGAGGGCTTCGCAATCCGTACATTTTTATTTGGCGAAGCTAGTCTCGTTTTTATTTATTTATTTGAGGGCAAACTTAAAGCAACTACGATTTTCTACCAATGAAATCATCCGAGGTTAAACAAAAAAAAACAACGATTCTAACAGGTAATAATATTCAGGGTAAAAATGAAAAAAATAGAATAACCTCGTTCATATGCTCACATTTACTTTAAGCATGCAGTAACTAACATAGAATAAACATTTTTCAACACAACAACAAAAATTGCATTGTCGACATTCATATATATCGAATATTCTCATTTATTACCTTGAACCATAATATGCAAGAATGAATGAAATGAAACAAAGGACGAAGAACACCAACCTTCGAACCTCGACAATCCTAGAACGACGAACAGTGCTTCCTACGGAACCCGAACCGGACTTCACTGAACAAGGCTCAACAACGAAAACCCCGGAACAAACTCGACGAACCGGACCTCGACTCAGCTTTTGGACTTTGGACTGGAACTCGACTTCAACTCGACCTCACTGACGGACTGTTTGGTCGACGACTGTGGGATCGACGGGCAGTGTTTGACGATGGCGAGTGAGCTGGGTCGTTTGGTCATCGACTGGTTGCGGCCGGAGGTGGTGTTTCAACAGTGACAGAGGTGGAAGGAGTTAGTAGTAGACGGTGTGCGACTGATTTTACGTCGAAGGTTGGTGGTTATGGCGTCGGGGTAGGTGGTCGACGAGGACGCTGGACGGGGTGGAGGGAGTTGGTTGCGACGGAGTTTGGGAGGTTTTTGTTGATGGAGGTCTTTGGAAGCTTGGTCGTCGTGACGAAGAGGCTGGTCGTCCCTCTTTTACAGTAGGTTTTGCTGGGTTTCCGCTAGGGTTTTTTGGGTGTTTGCTTCTTCTTCTTCTTGAAGAAGAAGATTCAACAGTGGTCGTCCATGGAGTGTTGATGGTGGGGGGCTGTTCGGAGGTTGACGACGGGTCTGGTTTTTCCGGTGAAAGGGGGGGTCGGGCTCGTTTTCTTTTCCAGTAGTTTTTTTTTTGTTTTGTTTCCTCAAAGAAGACGGAGGAACAGTGGTGACGAGGGGAGGGGAACTGGTGGTTATGGGCAGTGAGGGTGCCGGGGAAGGTGACGGGCGGTCGGCGATGGAGGTTTTGGACGTGGAGGTAACCGGAAGGGATGAGGTTTTGGAGGGGACGTCGGGAATGGAGGGTCTTTTGCCTGGTTTTTCCGTAGGGTTTTCTTTTGTTTCTTCAGAAAGAAGAAGACGAGGCTACAGTCCTCTTTTCCCAATTTTTTCGAGTCCCCCCTTTTCTGTTGGCTTTTGTCCGTGTTTTGTAACACAATGCCCATGAAAATGAGCCCCACGCGTGGTGGGGTTCGAGGCATATGTCCCCCACGCGTGGTGGGGTTCCCCACGTGTCCTGGACACGGTTTATTGTGGGCTAGGTCCGAAAATTAGGCCTAAAACCGGGTAGTTTGAACCCGAATATTATTCTTTTGCCCGGGCCCGAGAAATAGGAACACGTTGCTTAACTAGTCCTATGTAAGCAAAAATAACTACCAAAAATAAGACTAGTATTTAACAAAATTATATCTTTTTAAATATTTTTCAAGATTTAAAATAGCTACAAAATATTAATGAAATTATTTTTGTAATTTTCGTTTTTAAAATATTAAGATAAAATATGAAGTAATATTTTTGTATTTTTCGAAGTTAAAAATGACTATAAAACCTTAATAGAACTATATATTTTTTGTAATTTTCGAAATTATATAAAGTACAAAAATAAAGTGCAATTTTTGTATTTTTCAAATTTATGAGAGATACATAAACTAAAATTTATATATATATTTTTTGAAATTTTTTCTTTTTGCAACGAAATAAAGTAAAAATAGTTAAAATAGCTATACTGGACCCAATTTCACATATTCATGCTAAAAATGTGAAAATTCTCGGGGAGGGTCAAAAATCACGTGCTTACAGCTGCCCCTCTTTGACTGGAAACACGAAGAGTTTTCCGACAAAGAACGACTAGACGTGTTTTTGACCCGACCATTACTTGGACGGACTACACTTAAGGAAAGGGAGGGAATGTGACCGAGCCCTGGTATCTGAGCTGCCTACATATCCTTGGTTATACAGGAATCAGGCCACGTGTAGTTCGGGATGAGAGAGATAGTGAAGTGTACCGAGGTGAAGAGCCGATCGAGGTGCCGTTCCGTTGAGGTTCCGGTCCGCGGTCCTGTCATTACAACAAAAATGAAAACTGAAAAAGACTAACTAAGCCTATCAGCTACTAGTTACAAGGATTCCTATCTCTTAAGTCTTCTGAAACTTGGTCTTGAGTCTTGAATGGTGCTTCATACAGACTTTGGATTTGAATCTTGATACTTGCTAGATGTAGGCGCTAGTTCTTGAGCAGACCACATTTGTTCTCCACATCCGTGCTTCGGATTCATTCATTTTTCTCTTTTTCTTTTTCTTCTTTTTTTTTTTGTGACTAGCTTTTGTTGACCTTCTCAGACTGTTGACTCGCATTCTTGGGGCGAGATTCTTGTTGCTTCTATCTTGGATTGAGTGCTGGGGATTTTTGTTGTAATCCTTCTGCTCTCCAGTGGGTCACTGCTTGATTTTTGAAAAATGTTTTCTCCGTTCCGCAGGCGGGTCCCTGACAAACAAAACAAACAAAATTTCTTAACCCAGTTTGTACTGGGAAGGTTTGTGAGTCGTTAGCAAAATTGTAACTCACTGACACTGCTGATGCAATGCTGAGAGTGAACTAAACACTAGACTAGGATGTATTCCCTTGTTATACAGGTGGGCGCCTAGCAAGAAATTTAAAGACTGAATGTATTCCTCTGTTCTATGGGCGGGCTCCCAACTTCAACACTTAGGAGAAAAATTCATCGGACTAAGATTTTGATCCTAGGAGAAGGTTCGTCAGACTAGGTCATTTTTTGTTTTTGGTATCTCAGGAGAAAGATTCATCAGACTGAGATTTGATCCTAGGAGAAGGTTCGTCAGACTAGGTCTCTATCTTAGGAGAAAAATTCATCGGACTAAGATTTTGATCCTAGGAGAAGGTTCGTCAGACTAGGTCTCTATCTTAGGAGAAAAATTCATCGGACTAAGATTTTGATCCTAGGAGAAGGTTCGTCAGACTAGGTCATTTTTTGTTTTTGGTATCTCAGGAGAAAGATTCATCAGACTGAGATTTGATCCTAGGAGAAGGTTCGTCAGACTAGGTCTCTATCTTAGGAGAAAAATTCATCGGACTAAGATTTTGATCCTAGGAGAAGGTTCGTCAGACTAGGTCATTTTTTGTTTTTGGTATCTCAGGAGAAAGATTCATCAGACTGAGATTTGATCCTAGGAGAAGGTTCGTCAGACTAGGTCTCTATCTTAGGAGAAAAATTCATCGGACTAAGATTTTGATCCTAGGAGAAGGTTCGTCAGACTAGGTCATTTTTTGTTTTTGGTATCTCAGGAGAAAGATTCATCAGACTGAGATTTGATCCTAGGAGAAGGTTCGTCAGACTAGGTCTCTATCTTAGGAGAAAAATTCATCGGACTAAGATTTTGATCCTAGGAGAAGGTTCGTCAGACTAGGTCATTTTTTGTTTTTGGTATCTCAGGAGAAAGATTCATCAGACTGAGATTTGATCCTAGGAGAAGGTTCGTCAGACTAGGTCTCTATCTTAGGAGAAAAATTCGTCAGACTAAGATTTGGATCCTAGGAGAAAGTTCGTCAGATTAGGTCATTTTTTATTTTTGGTATCTCAGGAGAAAGATTCATCAGACTGAGATTTTGATCCTAGGAGAAGGTTCGTCAGACTAGGTCTCTATCTTAGGAGAAAAATTCATCGGACTAAGATTTTGATCCTAGGAGAAGGTTCATCAGACTAGGTCATTTTGTTTTTGGTATCTCAGGAGAAAGATTCATCAGACTGAGATTTTGATCCTAGGAGAAGGTTCGTCAGACTAGGTCTCTATCTTAGGAGAAAAATTCATCGGACTAAGATTTCGATCCTAGGAGAAGGTTCGTCAGACTAGGTCATTTTTTGTTTTTGGTATCTCAGGAGAAAGATTCATCAGACTGAGATTTTGATCCTAGGAGAAGGTTCGTCAGACTAGGTCTCTATCTTAGGAGAAAAATTCATCGGACTAAGATTTTGATCCTAGGAGAAGGTTCATCAGACTAGGTCATCATTTTTTTTTTGTTTTTGGTTATCTTAGGAGAAAGATTCATCATACTAAGATTTGGATCCTAGGAGAAGGTTCGTCAAACTAGGTCTCTATCTTAGGAGAAAAATTCATCGGACTAAGATTTTGAACCTAGGAGAAGGTTCATCAGACTAGGTTTTTTTTTTCTTTTTGTTTGTTATCTTTAACAACCACTTAGGAGGAAATGCGTCTCCTACGGGTGAAACTAAAACTTAAACTTAGGAGGAAATGCGTCTCCTATGGGTAAAACTTAAACTTAGGAGGAAATGCGTCTCCTATGGGTAAACTTAAACTTAGGAGGAAATGCATCTCCTATGGGTAAACTTAAACTTAGGAGGAAATGCATCTCCTATGGGTAAAACTAAAACAAAACGAGGAGGAAATGCGTCTCCTCTGGGTAAAGACGTGGAATGTATTCCCTTATTATACAGGTGGGCGCCTAATGGTAAAAACACAAAATGTATTCCCTTGTTATACAGGTGGGTGCCTAGAATATGAAATGCACAGACAAAAGTATTCCTCCTGTTATTCAGGTGGGCGCCTGTTTAAACTAAGACATAAAAGTATTCCTCTCGTTATACAGGTGGGCGCCTGGTAAAGACATGAAAAATGATATGCCCGCATTATACTGGTGGGTGACCTTGAACAGAAATGAAAAGACAGAAAATGTATTCCTCTCGTTATTCAGGTGGGCGCCTGTCAAGAAATGTAAAGACTGAAACCAACATATCCTATTTGAGGGCGGATGAACCCAACATATCCTATTTGAGGGCGGATGAACCCAACATATCCTATTTGAGGGCGGATGAACCCGACATATCCTGTTTGAGGGCGGATGAACCCAAAAATATCCTTAAGACTTGAAAATGTCTTACCTCGAATACTTGCTGGGGATTGGGATGAATTTTCCTTTTCTACCTTCCCCAAATTTTATTATTATTCTTTTTTTTTATTCCTTTTTTTTGTTTTGTTTTTGCATAGCTTCTTCCTTCAAAGACTATCTCCCTTGATTTACTTACCTGTTGGGGGGTAAAATGTTATCAGCTGGGGGTACCTGACTTCCAGAAAATTTTCTAAATGGAAGGAAAATTTTCTGCCCCAGTTTGATAATATCCCTTGTGGCACGCAGTTCTGGCATCAATGCCATTTCCTTTACCTGTTTCAAATCAAACAAAATTGTTAGTTTAAAACATGGTGGTTGGTTGTGATACTCCTACTGGGATGGCTTTTCCCTTTCTCCTTCCTTGCTCTGCGTTCAACAACTTGTTGGGGATGATCTTATGTGCTGGGGATAATCCCTTCCTGCTGGGGGATATCCCTCTTCTTTTGTGGCATAGCTTGGAAACTGGCATTTCCCCGACCTTTTAGTCTAGTATGGATCTCGCTAAATCACGCTCACCGTTTTCCTTGCTTTGTTCATGGGCCTTGGCCTTGAGGTTTATAACTTTTGTTTTGGCAAGGATATCTCTCTTGACGCTTGTCAATCCTTTTGTCAATTCCCTTTGCTGGGGATATCTTTTTGACACTGGCCTCGCGTTTGTTCCCTGCTGACTATACCACTTGGATGTACTAGTCAGATCTCATTTTGGAAAGCTGATGGCCTATTTGAAGTCATTTCATACTTGTTCTGACCAGACAGACTCTATTGGGGATTTTTCTATGAAAGGAAAAAGATAAAAGGGAACAGAATAAAAAGACAAAGGAAACAAAAAAAACATGACTCTTTAACAAAAGAAACTATAAATAAAAACCCTATCAAATGCAGATGCCGACTCTAATGGCCATGACATGCATATGGGGCCTATCCTTTACCGTCAATCCTCTTTCAAGATCTTCAATTGGCGATTCCACAACTGATTCTCACTCTTATTCGACTTGTAGTGCCCGAAGGGTTTTCACTATCAAGCCTCTCTCATTTTGGTTTTCTCTCAGCTTTTATCGCCTTATGGTGCCTGTGAAGGTTTTCACCAATAAGACTCTCTCATTTGTATCACTTTCCAGCTGGGGATTTGGAGTGTTGCCGGTATGACTCCTTCTGTTGGGGATTAGAGTCCTTTCTGCTGTGGAACAGAATGTTATGTTCGCCGGTAAGACTCTTCATTTGCCCGACTTGACATTTTTTAAAGACTGATCAGAAGGTCTTTCTTTGGACCGTAACGTGGGTTTTGGATAGGCTAGAAAGAAAAGGTATAAAAAGCTCAAAAATGCATTAATTTTGGGTTATTAATTACAACCTTCGGAATTAGACTTATTTACAACAAACGCAACTTTTGCCCCAGTTTCTTGCTTGAGGATATTTTAATTGATTTTTTTCATTTTTCAAAACTATGATCGAGCCGTGAAGCGCCTACGTATCCTCTTTGAGGAATCAGGTCAAACGTAGTTCCCAATTCCTCTTTTTATTTGATTTTCTTTTTTTTCTTTGTTATCAATTTCTTTTCTTTTCTTTTTCTCTTTTTTTTTCTCTCTTTTTTCGTTTTGTTGTTTTTTTTTTGTTTTGTTACCGATTCCGAACGAGGGGTATGAAAGAAAAATAAATAAGGCTCAAAAGGGGTAACGAATGATAAAGTGTTTGAGTAGCAGAACAAAATGCCTTCGTCATTTCAGTCTTCAAAACATGCCTAGTGCAAACAACACAATTTAAATTTGTAGTCTCTTCTGATGGTGCTGGACTTGACAATTATGTTAAACATATGTTTGTCACTTCTAAAGCACCGTTGGGCGACACTCTCATTATCATGATCGACCCTCATGCCAAATCGGCGAATCTTGCTTTTAACGGTTTTCTCTGTGCTTAACTTGCCCCAGTTCCACATGACTCGGGCTCTGAATAATCTCAAACCGTCCTTATTTTCTTTAAATGGTCTGATCGCCTTTCCAGGGTTTTATGATTAACTTTAAAGACTAGGCCCAAAGTGTGTGCGCATGTCATGTCCCTAGAATCGGCATTGAACGAAATGATAAAAGGACTAAACAAAAGACGACTGGAACTAACAAAAGACCGACTTTGTATTAGACTACCGGCGAAATGGTTTGAATAATAAAACAATCAAAACAACCAGAATAAAATCCTAACACAAACTGGACAAAATTTAAACAAACTGCTATGACAAAATGGAAAGATAAGAAGTTTTGACCCATGACAAAATCCCAATTACAACCTTAATAATCCGAACAACAGAAATGACCACAAAATAAGCCACCACAAGCTTCTCTCTTGCTGACCAAGGAACGAAGCGTCCTCCCCAAAAAATTGGCATCTTAGCCACTGAGCTTTGCATCAATACTGCCAGGACCATTACCCGCTTCAACATCGTCACCCTCTGTCAACAAGTTCTCGATAGGGTTCGAGTGCTCCATGTCACTGTTATTGATCACAATCCGCCCTTCTTGGATCATTCTTTCTATTTCTCTTTTCAAATCCCGACAGCTTTCAACATTGTGCCCCTGGACATTGGAATGGTATTCACACCTTTTAGAAGGGTCAAAGCTTCTTGCACGTGGGTCCACATGATTTGGAGGAATAGGTGCAATCATGTCATGATTCCTTAATTTCTCAAATAAGCTTTCATAGGACTCTCCTATTGGTGTAAAATTATCTTTCAACCTTTGTTCCCCTTTATACCACTGGCTTGGCTGTGGGTTATAGGGTACCTGAAAATTTTGTGGAGACTTCTGGAGATTTTGTGATGCTCGTGCTCGCCTCCTGGGGTGTTTTGGTGGCTGGACAACATACTGAGGTGGAGCGACAGAGTATTGAGCGTCCTGAGGTGGATAATACTGCTCAGGGGAGCCATGGAAAATTTGAGGAGGCTGCTCATACCTTCGAGATGTTCTTCATGATTTCTTCAATCTCCTCATTTGCGTCGCTAAGATTATCTGACTCAACCCGGACAGCCTGAGTTGCGGCTTTAAGAACAGCTTGACTTATAATTTTGCCTGTCTTAAGACCATTCTCTACCATTTCTCCAATTTTGATTGCTTCCGAGAAGGTTTTGCCAACTGCGGACACCATGTTTTGAAAGTAATCTGGCTCTTGCGCTTGAAGGAAGACAGTAATTAGCTCGTGGTCATCCATGGGTGGCTTAACTCGAGCTGCTTGCTCTCTCCATTTTATGGCATATTCCCTGAAACTTTCACTTGGTTTCTTCTTCAGGTTTGAAAGGGAAATGCGGTCTGGGGGAATGTCGATGTTGTATTGGAACTGTCTGACAAAGGCCTGTGCCATGTCATCCCAGACATACCAGCGAGACGTGTCTTGATCCATAAACCATTCGGAGGCTACTCCCGTAAGGCTTTCCACAAAATAAGCCATCAACAATTTTTCATTTCTTCCTGCCCCTCTCAGTTGATTGCAATACCTCTTCAGGTGGGCTATGGGATCTCCATGTCCATCGTACTTTTCAAATTTTGGAGTCTTGAAACCAGGCGGCAAGTGGACATCGGGGAATATACATAGATCTTTGAAGGCAACACTCTTTTGGCCTGCCAACCCTTGCATGTTCTCCAAATATTGTTCTAAGCTTTTCACTCTTCGGGTCATTTCTTCCCGTACCATCTTTCGGGCAGGCTTCTCAGTTTTTGCAGCAAGATCAAACGAGTACGAGTGGTACTCAGGAGAGTGGTACTGTTCCTGTTGTGTCGCAAATTGTGACTCATGACGAGGAACCTTCCCACTCTGAGTCTCTGGAGCACTTGTAACAGCTTCGACGTTAGTTGTCATTTTCTTTGAGGCACAAACCAACCACCTCAACTTTCTTCACAATTCAAAACCAAATATGTTAGAATGGACTCAGTCGGTCCTTATTATTATCAACATATATATATATTTATTTATTTATTTATTTACCTTTGTTTTTGTTTTTCTTTTTTCTCTTTTTATCATTTTTTTTGTGTGTGTGGTCGAATCTTATGGAGATTGCCTACATATCATGACCCCGCATGAATCAGACCTTGCGTAGTTCGTGCCAATAAAAGATAAACAATAATAAACATTTTTTCACAATTTCCATTTTTCACAATTTTCAAAAGATTTATAAACTTCCAAACAAATGGCCAACTTTCTTCCTCCGTTTGCTAATTTTAACCAAATGGTTATTTTTGCAAATGTGGTCCCTTCCAATTCTCACATGAATTCTGAGACCGGGGAGGATTATTTTGACACTTTACAAACTTGTCCATTCTTTTACGAAAACAACCCTTCGACAACTGAAAGATTATTCTAAGGCTATTTCGGCAAGAACGGTTTAAGACGCGGCCGAAGCTGGCTCGGCTTATTATGACAAAAGACGGTATTCACATGACCGCTGACCCTTTGATTTTTTTTCCTTTCAAAATTACAATAAAAAACTTGGCGTTGTAAACACGGCCCTTCAGCGCCTCGGGGACGAAGATTTATAAGGTTGCGTGGGTCCATATCTCAAAATGACCCAAAGGTGGCTGTTTATGCCAAGTCAGCCTTCCGGCGTCCCTTTCGGGAAAATTCGGCCCTTTTTATGACAAAACAGCATCACCTGACTTATTTATAACTCTTTTTTATCGTTTTTCAAATGAGAAAAGTCAATATTGCAAACACGGCCTTTCAACGTCTCGGGGACGAAGATTTTTAGGCTGTGGGGGTCAACTGGACCAAGTCTTAAAAATGACCCAAAAGTGGCTGTTTATGCAAAGTCAGCCTTCCGGCGTCCCTTTCGGGAACATTCGGCTATGTCTTGATAAAACAGCGTCACCCGACTTCTTTATGACAAAAGCTAAAATTTGACATGTATTTTTTTTTTATTATTATTTGTTTTTTGGGCTATTTTAGCAAAAGGTGGGTTGGACATCACCCGACTTATTTATGACAAGATTAAAATTTTTGATTTTTAGCTATTTTAGCAAAAGGTGGGGTTGGACCCGATGAGGGTTGCCTACGTATCTCACATCCGGTGAGAATCAAACCCGCGTAGTTCAGGCGAATAAACTATTTTTGAGAGGACCCTTTTCCATTTTCTATATTTTTTATATTTTTTTTATTATTATTATTTTCACAACAAACAAATAGACTATTATTCTATTATTTTTTCATTTATAACAAACAAACGAATTAACGAAAAACATAAAACATTCCTTCTTTTTGAGAAGGTGGGGTTGGACCCGATGAGGGTTGCCTACGTATCTCACATCCGGTGAGAATCAAACCCGCGTAGTTCGGTCAAATAAGAATAAGTAGGCAAATAATAATAAGCAGAGGAACTAACCTTTTTTTGAATTTTCGTTTAAAAGAACTATTTTAAAAGAAGAGAGGAAATATTATTTTTTGATTGATTTTCTTTTTAAAAGAAAGACTAATATTTTTTGAATTTTCGTTTTTTTTTATTCTAAAGAAAAGAAGAAAGTATTTTTGAATTTTGAATTTTCTAAAGAAGAATCAAAATATTTTCGGATTTTTATTTACCTATTTTATCTTTTTGAATTTTGAACTTTCTTTTGAATTTTTTTTTTGGATTATATATATACTTATTTTTGGAACAAATAATAAAATCACATTCAACGCCGGACTCTTTTCATTTTTATTTCTGGCATTTTCATAGACAAGCAAAATAAAATAAAATAAAACATTTAAAAAAAGAACCAAACTCTTTTTCATTTTCATTTAATGGCAAAACAAACTATTTTCTTTAATATTTTCAAAAACCAGACAGAACAATGATGGTCTTTTATTTTTATTTTTTTCCTTTGCTTTCAATATAACAAACAAACAAGACATTTTTTCATTTTCGAAATTTCGTCAGAGTTTCGCCTCTACTAGACTTCTATGTTGTTATTTTCTCCCTTTTTCACGATTTTCTTATATGTGGAAAATGATGACAACATACAAAATCTTTTTGAATTTTCATGCTTTGTTTTTATTTGTAATTTTATTTTTTATATTTATTATTTCTTTCAAAAATGTGGCATGGGAGACATAACGATTTCCAAGACTTTTTGGATTCCGCAAATGCTCCCCATGCGCTTTTCCCAACCTATGAAGCGTGGGGGACATATGGGAATTCCAAGACTTCTTGGATTCCACAAATGTTCCCCATGTGCTTTCCCAAAAGCAAGCGTGGGGGACATAGGGAATTCCAAGGCTTCTTGGATTCCACAAATGTTCCCCATGCTTTGATTAAAATAACATCATGCTAGAAATGACTAAATGACTCATACGCCCTTGACTAAATACAACATGTAGCACATAGGATGCCAAAGATGGTCTATTATTTTCAGGTTGCTTGTCCTAGACGGACCCAACCCCTGTGTTGAGTCCCCTAAGTCAGATGCACATGATGCAAATAAACGTTCCTACTAGGGATCCGGCATGTGGCTTTGTTATACTAAGTTCAGAACCTGGGTGTTTGTTCTAGACCTGGCTTACCCGAGCGGACAACTCGAGCCAAGGATGGGAGCTGTGTACCGGTAACCAAAAGGCCATCCGATTTTGCAACTCCTCCGAATCCTCGTTCTATTTTGGCATATGACACTAACAGAAAGAAGCCACGACCAGCGTGCGCTCCTCAAGAGAGAAGAGAAGGGTTTCGGCACAGTTTATATGTACAGTTCAAACAATATCAAAGCAGTAAAAGCAGCATTTAGCACATTAGGCTCAAAACATGTAATAAAATCAGATAATAAATAAAGCCAAATAATAACAATTATACTAAGCTCGAATTCTTAACCCTGAACCAGTGGTTCTGGGTTTATTATCCCCAGCAGAGTCGCCAGAGCTGTCACACCTCCTTTTTCCGCGCTCGGGGGGAGGGTGCAGGGGAGTTTTTTCCAATTAAAGGACAATCGAAACGGGATTGGTTTATTTATTTCAGAGTCGCCACTTGGGAGATTTAGGGTGTCCCAAGTCACCAATTTTAATCCCGAATCGAGGAAAATAATGACTCTATATTACAGTCTGCGTACCAGAAATCCGGATAAGGAATTCTGTTAACCCGGGAGAAGGTGTTAGGCATTCCCGAGTTCCGTGGTTCTAGCACGGTCGCTCAACTGTTATATTTGGCTTATTTATCTGATTTTAAATACAATTATGAACCAATGTGCCAATTTTAACTTTTTTACCGCTTTATTATTGTTATTTCAAAAGAATGTGAACATCGCTTAAAACACGTCTTTGGATTGCGTCACATGAAATGCACCCACAATCCGGAACGCATTTTATTTGATGTTTTGAGATTTGGATTTGGGTCGCATGAAATGCACACCCAAGTTTAAGAAAATAGATTATTAAACACGCGCCTAAAGAGACTATCGTGTTATTATTTTGGGAAGGCCGCGAAATTCACTAAGCGGCCCCCCTGAATTCTAAGTAATTTAAAACAAGTATTTACTGAGGGCCCCGCAATTTGTATTTTTATTCGGCGAGGCTCATCTCATTCTTATTTTTTTAAAGGAATTTGCAACGTCATGGAAATGCATCTCGGGCCACGCCACAATCAATGCGCCCGTGACTAAAGACATATTTCGACTCCGTTGAGATTTGGATTTGGGTCACATAAATGTGCACCCGAGTTTAGGGAGATAACATTATTAAAACGCGCCTAAAGCAAGCAACGCATTATTATTTTGGGGTAGGGCCGTGAAATTTGCTAAACGGCCCGTCCCGGAATCTAAGTATTTAAGACATATATTTTGTGAGGGCTTCGCAATCCGTACATTTTTATTTGGCGAAGCTAGTCTCGTTTTTATTTATTTATTTGAGGGCAAACTTAAAGCAACTACGATTTTCTACCAATGAAATCATCCGAGGTTAAACAAAAAAAAACGATTCTAACAGGTAATAATATTCAGGGTAAAAATGAAAAAAATAGAATAACCTCGTTCATATGCTCACATTTACTTTAAGCATGCAGTAATTAACATAGAATAAACATTTTTCAACACAACAACAAAAATTGCATTGTCGACATTCATATATATCGAATATTCTCATTTATTACCTTGAACCATAATATGCAAGAATGAATGAAATGAAACAAAGGACGAAGAACACCAACCTTCGAACCTCGACAATCCTAGAACGACGAACAGTGCTTCCTACGGAACCCGAACCGGACTTCACTGAACAAGGCTCAACAACGAAAACCCCGGAACAAACTCGACGAACCGGACCTCGACTCAGCTTTTGGACTTTGGACTGGAACTCGACTTCAACTCGACCTCACTAACGGACTGTTTGGTCGACGACTGTGGGATCGACGGGCAGTGTTTGACGATGGCGAGTGAGCTGGGTCGTTTGGTCATCGACTGGTTGCGGCTGGAGGTGGTGTTTCGACAGTGACGGAGGTGGAAGGAGTTAGTAGTAGACGGGGTGCGACTGATTTTACGTCGAAGGTTGGTGGTTATGGCGTCGGGGCAGGTGGTCGACGAGGACGCTGGACGGGGTGGAGGGAGTTGGTTGCGACGGAGTTTGGGAGGTTTTTGTTGATGGAGGTCTTTGGAAGCTTGGTCGTCGTGACGAAGAGGCTGGTCGTCCCTCTTTTACAGTAGGTTTTGCTGGGTTTCCGCTAGGGTTTTTTGGGTGTTTGCTTCTTCTTCTTCTTGAAGAAGAAGATTCAACAGTGGTCGTCCATGGAGTGTTGATGGTGGGGGCTGTTCGGAGGTTGACGACGGGTCTGGTTTTTCCGGTGAAAGGGGGGGTCGGGCTCGTTTTCTTTTCCAGTAGTTTTTTTTTTGTTTTGTTTCCTCAAAGAAGACGGAGGAACAGTGGTGACGAGAGGAGGGGAACTGGTGGTTATGGGCAGTGAGGGTGCCGGGGAAGGTGACGGGCGGTCGGCGATGGAGGTTTTGGGAGTGGAGGTAACCGGAAGGGATGAGGTTTTGGAGGGGACGTCGGGAATGGAGGGTCTTTTGCCTGGTTTTTCCGTAGGGTTTTCTTTTGTTTCTTCAGAAAGAAGAAGACGAGGCTACAGTCCTCTTTTCCCAATTTTTTCAAGTCCCCCCTTTTCTGTTGGCTTTTGTCCGTGTTTTGTAACACAATGCCCATGAAAATGAGCCCCACGCGTGGTGGGGTTCGAGGCATATGTCCCCCACGCGTGGTGGGGTTCCCCACGTGTCCTGGACACGGTTTATTGTGGGCTAGGTCTGAAAATTAGGCCTAAAACCGGGTAGTTTGAACCCGAATATTATTCTTTTGCCCGGGCCCGAGAAATAGGAACACGTTGCTTAACTAGTCCTATGTAAGCAAAAATAACTACCAAAAATAAGACTAGTATTTAACAAAATTATATCTTTTTAAATATTTTTCAAGATTTAAAATAGCTACAAAATATTAATGAAATTATTTTTGTAATTTTCGTTTTTAAAATATTAAGATAAAATATGAAGTAATATTTTTGTATTTTTCGAAGTTAAAAATGACTATAAAACCTTAATAGAACTATATATTTTTTGTAATTTTCGAAATTATATAAAGTACAAAAATAAAGTGCAATTTTTGTATTTTTCAAATTTATGAGAGATACATAAACTAAAATTTATATATATATCTTTTAAATTTTTTCTTTTTGCAACGAAATAAAGTAAAAATAGTTAAAATAGCTATACTGGACCCAATTTCACATATTCATGCTAAAAATGTGAAAATTCTCGGGGAGGGTCAAAAATCACGTGCTTACACAATGCACATGACTGGAGTTGATTACATACTTATATACAATGTTGAATACATACAAAAATACAAATTGTCTTATACATTGTGTCTCCCTTGACTATACAAATCAAACCAAATAAATACAATTACTTATAGATTTGTATAAGTATGAATATAACCTGCTTAAGTAAAATAAATACATCAGGCTGAGTACATATGCATAAACCTGTAATATACAGTTTCTGACTTTGATATACAAGCCAAGTGACTGAATCTTAATACATACTTATACGCCTTATTGAATACATCTGAATATATCCTATAAGATACATATGGATAGAAACTATAGATTAAGCGTGCATACTTATGAACAAAACAATGAAACATAGATTGAAAAGTTGTAATGTCATATATGAACACTATTGATAAAGTGATTAAAACATGATTTTTTCTAACTGAATACCATCTTCACCAAAATACTATTCAAAAAATAGTATTCACATAAAACAACCTTCCAAAACTGCATTCACCAAAAGTTACTCTAACACTATCTGCAACTTTGAATCTGACTTCATGATTTGCCTAGCAATCTTTGAGGTGCTTCATTCTCGCTTATGGCATCTGCGTCAATCTTTCGCATAGCATAGTCCCAGATGAGAGCACCATATTTTTGACGGAGTAGATTGGAATCTAATGTTATTTGTGGAACCTCACCAAGAGTGCTCAGAAACTCTGCGTATGCCGCAACATGTACCCCACAATCCCTGAAAAATGTTGACTGAAACAATTAAAAATAATTCATACAATTAGAGGTTTAAAATAATACAAGCATGATGATTGAATACATACATGCTCCCAGCTTTTTGTTGAGGCAGATTTGATATGAAAACAATTTCAAAGGGATCAGTATGTGACTTGTCAGTGTATGCTGAGTAAGTATACAAATGTATGCCTTTATTATCTCTGTAAAAGCCATTGTTTAATAGATACAGAGGTACAAGCTTAGAAAGATTATCTATCTCAAAAGCTACATAGGCATCATGACCTGCAAATTTGTATGAGTCATACACTTTGATACATCTCTCCTTGAATGAGACAACAACCAATATCCAGTGTAGATTGTCCTTCAAGTTGACTGGTATCAAGACATTATCAACAGTATGACAAGGTATATTAGCTAGAAATCTGTAGCCCCTTATGTACTCACATACCACATCCTCTTCTTTGGCTACATTTGCATTACTATCTGTAACAACATATCTGTCGAAGATTTCTGCGATTCTTGTCTTGAATATACAATCAACAGTTGTATACTTGAAGTTGGTTATTTGGTTGTACTTTCCCTTCTTTCTCATATAGTAGAATATGATGTCACTATGCTATATACAAATTTAATAACATAGTATTAGTACAATGAATGAAAAAGAAACTGAATATAATAAGTGAATATTGTTTTATCAGGTGTTGAAAATAAATGGAATTAACATGATTCCATACATTAAAGGTTGAAAAATAAAAGATTACAACTTATCATGACCTGTTAAGATACATAATGATTAATACATATGTGTATTTGATGCATAATAAAGTTCAATACATTTTGTTCACTATATATATATATATATAAAATACTTGAAATATTCAGAAAGTAATCAAGAGACCTATTCAATACAAATCATAAATTAATCATGAACTATTTTAATACAAAAATGCATACTATACAAATAGTTCAATCTGTTTCTGAAACTGAGACAGATTCAGTTAAATACATCTGTTATTCAAAACTACTGAGTACTATTAAAATACATCTGAATACAGTTAAATACATCGGTAAAGGGTCTAATATGTCCCTCTATTATTAACAATTATTTAAAAATATCCTTCGTTATACTATTTGGCCGTTTAAGTCCCTACCGTTATACTATCACACAAATATACCTCTAATTTTAACGGAGTGTCACGTGACAGCTCAGGAACAAAAGAACCCACCCTCTGTTTTAATAGCCTGATCCAACTAAAATCCACCCCTAATTTTTTGCCCATTACCCGGCCTGACCCATGTTCATCAAATTCAGTCCACAGTTCATGGCAAATTGGCCTAATACTGCCATTTTCATCTTCTTCATACCAACTTTTACCATTAAGCTCCATGTTTCACCACTTAATCGATTGAACAATCAGGAAAAAAAAGTAATTCCATGTTTTAGGACATCTTTATTTTCCTTGTTTTTCAAAGAACATGAAATTTCTTTAATTTATTTCTCACTCTAACCAAAATGAAAAAAATAATATCTCATGATTAGAAATTAGGTTTGTGAGATTCCACATTTTTTCAATCAAGGTTTTCGAAAAATGCCATAAAAAGAAGAAAGAAAGATCAGAAAACATAACTACTCTCGGTTCTTCACATTTTTCGAGTATAATTGTTAAAAAAATTTAAAAACCCATTTGCTTTGGAATTATTTGAGCTTAAAATTGAAGATATCTATTAAATTTGAAGAGCAAAAATTAAAAATACCATTGTGAGCTCTTTGGGTATTGAATTATTAAATCTGAAATTTTTATCTGATTTATTTGTTGAAGATTTGGTGTTGTTTGAGTCATGAAGCTGCAAATCACTTAACGAACTCATTTCAATATATTGTTGCTACATGATAAATCTAGAAACCTAATCATTAAGGATATGTATGAAGATGTTCTTTTAAATTTTTTTAAAAGAAAAAACCCAAAGTTGAGCAAATTGGGCCGGGTAATGCATGGGTAAAATATTAGGGGTTGGTTTTAATTGGATCCTGCTATTAAAATAGAGGGTGGATCCTTTTGTTCCTGAGCTGCCATGTGGCACTCCGTTAAAATTAGGGGTATATTTGTGTGAGTATAACGGTAGGGACTTAAACGGCCAAATAGTATAACGAAGGATATTTTTAAATAATTGTTAATAATAGAGGGACATATTAGACCCTTTATCGTAAATACATTTGTTATTCAAAACTAATGAGGCCATCAAATACATCATACAGATTCAGTTAAATACATCTGTGTAAAGCCCCAGAAAATTTTGCTTAGTAATTTAAGATTTCGTGGTGCCAAGGTAGGCTAAATATTTTATCTTGCGTACAAATGAGGATCAAGGATATTATGGATATTAATTGGATATATTAATAAGTGTATAATTTATATTAAAAGTGAATTGGGGTCTAAGGAGAGGCCTAAGTCTAAGCCAAGTTGGAAAGTTTCATAATAGACGAGAGTTGCAAATGAGTGCGCACAAGACCTCACTTTGGACAATTATATCTCCAGTTATATAAGGATTTGTGTGATGCACATCCTATCAAATAAACGGTCTTTGCGTCTAGTTTCAAACGCTTCAAACCGTTCGTCATTCGGACATTCCTACACAAAGTTATGACCAAATTACTAAAGCAGCGCAGAAATTTGCACTACCGCGGCGCCCCATGCGGCGCCCGCCGCGCCGCGCCAGTAGTAATTTCAGTATGGTCAGAAATTTCATTTCCAGACATATTTTGCACAGATGCCCCGTGCCCCGCAGCGCCCCACACGGCGCGACAGTACAAAAAATGGGTTTTTAAGACCCGAACCTCATATTATTTAACTCGATAGAGGGTTTATTTTTGGGTATTTTCTGAGCATTTCTAGAGTGAGAGAGAGGGGTTTTAGAGAGGGAAATCTCTCCCCATCAAATTACTCCACCAAAATCTTGCTAAATCCTTGAAGATAATCAAGTGAAGGCCCCTAGATCTTCATCCCAAGTGATCGAAGTGCTAAGAGTTCCGAAAATTTTAAAGAGTAAGGAAAGCTTTATTGAGGTATGTATGGCTAAAATCCCCTTTTATTAGAAATTGAGCTCCGTTGGCATTTACGAAAGTGTGGTAAGAGCTGAATTGGTTAGTATATTTATTGTTATTACACATTAATTGATTTGCAATTATCTACACATATACGTGAAGGATGTGCCTCAATGTGAGTAATGTACCATTCTTGATAATTAGAGAAGTATGAAGAATATAATTATGCGTTGAAATGCTTAGGCTGCAAGGCAAGATCGAAACGGAGAATTATTCATGCTAGCTATGTGCTCAATTACCTGTGATTGCAACTTGATTTTTTTTGTATATGTCTATGATCACAACTTGTATGATGAATATTGAAAATGGAAAACGAGGTGATAATGGTGGCCCTGAGTGCCCCGGGATTGATATGATATATGTGAAATAAAGATTCTGACGTGATGACTTATGAGAAAGGGATAATGCCTAGATAAGGCGACCTAGCCGATCCGGTCGAGATCGGACACCATGCCGCACATATGGTGGTAATATGCTGATATTGAATTCCGGATAAGGGAAATGAAATATTGATTGAGATATATGCCTCCAATGAGGTGACCTAGCCAGTCGGGTCGTAATCGGACTCCGCTTAAGATAGCAGTGGCATTGAGAACAGTGATAAACATATGAAAGAGATGCCCCAAACTGAGTTTTGGAAATTATATGAAGGATTGCATGAATTGCATATTTGATTTACGCACGTGACTTGTACTTGTTTGATAGTTCTTTCTAGTAAAATGGTATTTAGTTATACATACTAGTACTATTCCATGGTACTAACGTCCCTTTTGCCGGGGGCGCTACATTTTTTATGAATGTAGGTGGCTCCATAGCGGATAGTACCGATCGTGTGTAGCGGAGCATCCTTCTTCTAAAGATCTTGGTGAGACCCCTTCTCCTTCGAGGGGCTATATTTCACATCTTCTTGTTTTGGAGTTTTACTTTTGAGGTATAGCCGGGGCCTTGTTGCCGGCATTGCTGTCATGTCTTTTGTATCCTTACAGGCTCCGTAGACATTTGTGTGGGTTATGTATGGGTATTGGATAGGTCAATGGACCATGTTGTAACCTTGTACCCTTGCTTTCTTCTACAATATAACTTGTATGGAACCTTGGAAGTCAACCACGTTTTAATGTTGTGATATGAAATGAATTAAGATGTTGAATGTACTACGTCTCCTAGTTTAAATAAAGGTAAGCCTGACTTCCTTATTCTTATTGAGTTGGGTAGATAGTGGTTGATAAGGCTTGCTCAGTTGGGTTCACTCTATTGAACGCCGGTCGCGCTCCTCGGTTTTGGGGCGTGACAAACTTGGTATCAGAGCCTAAGGTTTTAAAGAGTCCTAGGATGTCTCGGAGCCGTGTCTGGTAGTGTCCTTCTTATTGGTGTGTAGTCGACCACATCTATAAGTTGGAGGCTACTTGGGCATTTAGGAATAACACCCTTCTTTGATATTCTGGATCGTGCGGTGAAACTGCTTCCTTCCTAATCAGTGCGTTGTTCTATATTTCAGTAAATGGCACCTAAGAAGAAAGCGAGAACTGGTCAAGAAGCCAATGCCACCCCAGGAGTGGTTGATGATTCACTGCTTGATGTTGCGGATGGGGGTAGTCACCCTGCTATTACTCTGCCAGATCCTTCTATTCCTGAGCAGACTCCCCCAGTTTCTATACCTACGGAGGGTACCACTATCCCTCCCGTTGATACTTTTGTTCCACCTCCAGCCCCAACTTCTGAGTTTGGTATTTCTGATGGGGATCTTAGGGGAGCTATTCAGATGTTGACCCAATTAGTGGCCTCTCAGGCCTAGAGGTCAAATGTTATGCCTAGTTCATCCAGCCAGCAAGGGGATTCCACCAGTTCCAGGGTGAACAGATTTCTTCAGTTAAACCCTCCAGTATTTACGGGTGCCAATCCAGAAGAAGACCCCCAGGATTTCATTGATGAGATGCACAAGACCCTCAGGGTGATGCGTGCAATTGAGACAAAGGGAGTGGAGTTGGCTTCCTACCATCTGAAAGGGGTGGCCTATTCGTGGTTTGATTTGTGGGAGGATTCCCGTAAGGAGGGGCGTCCTCCGGCGAGGTGGAGTGAGTTTGCTGATGCCTTTATAGATCATTTATTGCCCGCTGAGACAAGGGCAGCCCGTGCAATGGAGTTTGAAAATTTGAGGCAAGGTAACAGGAGTGTGTGGGAGTACCACATGGAGTTTGCTCGCTTGTCAAAGTATGCCATTCATATGTTGCCCACAATGGAGGCCAGGGTGCGCCGGTTTGTTCAGGGCCTTAATTCTTTCACCATTAATGAGGCTTCTACGGCTGCATTGAATTCTGACATGAACTACGGGAAGATGGTAGCATTTGCTCAAGACACGGAGAGCCGTAAATTAAAGAACAGAATGGAAAGAGAGGGTAACAGTAAGTCCCGATCTACGGGCAACATGGGAGAGTCACTAGGTGGGGGAAGATCGGCTTTTAGGGGAGGATCATCAGTACCTTCCCAGTCTATTGCCCAGTTTTCAGCCAGTGCACCGCCATCAAGGCCCAGCCAGCAGCAGTGGAGTCATTTCAGGCCCGGTCAGGGCAATAGGGGATCCCATTAGCGGGGTCGGTCAGGAGAGAAGTCCCAACAACAGCAGAGGTCCCCGTGTCCTAAGTGTGGGAAGATGCACTCGGGAATTTGTTATACGGAGTTACCCATATGCTATGGATGAGGGATGAGGGGCCATATTCAGAGGCATTGTCGTGCATCCTGCCAGGGAGCGGGTAGGGGCACAGTTCAGCCCTCCAGCCCAGCAGCTACTACATCTTTAGCCCCCTTTCCAGCTCGAGGTACCCCAACACCCATAGGGCGTGGTTCAGCTAGGGGTAGTGCGCAGAGTTCAGGAGGACCTAGCCGATTCTATGCTATGAGTGGTCGCCAGACCGCAGAGACTTCTCCAGATGTTGTTAGAGGTATTCTGACTGTCCAATCTCATGATGTGTATGCACTTATTGACCCCAGTTCTACCTTATCCTATGATACCCCTTTTGTGGCTATGGAATTTGGGATAGCACCAGAACAACTTCATGAACCATTTTCAATATCTAATCCGGTTTGGTGAGTCAATTTTGGTAGCTCGAGTCTATAGGAGTTGCATTGTCATGGTCAGGGTAGGGATACCACGACCGATCTTGTTGAGTTAGGGATGGTCGACTTTGATGTAATAATGGGAATGGATTGGCTTTATTCATGCTTTGCTAAGCTTGATTGTCGGACTAAAACTATTAGGCTTGGATTCCCTGATGATCCCGTTATTGAATGGAAGGGTGATAATGTAGTGCCTAGAGGCCGGTTTATTTCCTACCTTAAGGTCGCGAAGATGATCAAGAAGGGGTGTATCTATCATCTAGTTCGGGTTACAGATGTTGATGCCGAGGTGCTTAGCCTTGATTCTATACCGGTTGTGAATGAATTTCCGAATGTCTTTCCAGATGAGCTCCCTGGGGTTCCCCCAGATCGGGAGATTGACTTTGGTATCGACGTGATACCAGGAACGCAACCTATATCAATTCCACCCTACAGAATGGCACCAGCAGAATTGAAAGAGCTAAAGGAACAATTGAAGGATTTGTTAGAGAAGGGTTTCATCCGGCCGAGTGTGTCGCCATGGGATGCACCGGTCTTGTTTGTAAGGAAGAAAGATGGATCGCTGCGGATGTGTATTGACTACCGGCAACTCAACAAGGTCACAATCAAGAACAAACATCCTCTGCCAAGTATAGATGACTTGTTTGATCAATTGCAAGGTGCTATGTGTTTCTCAAAGATTGACTTGCAGTCCGGGTATCATCAATTAAAGATAAGGGAACAAGACATTCCAAAAACAACTTTCAGAACCCGGTATGGGCACTTTGAATTTATGGTGATGTCTTTTGGGTAGATAGTGGTTGATAAGGCTTGCTCAGTTGGGTTCACTCGATTGAGCGCCGGTTGCGCTCCTCAGTTTTGGGGCGTGACAATCTGTTATTTAAAACTACTGAGATATGTTAAAATACATCTGAATACAGTTAAATACATTTGTTATTCAAACCTAATGAGGCTATTAAATACATCATACAGATTCAGTTAAATACATCTATTATTTAAAACTACTTAGTACTATTAAAATACATCTGAATACAGTTAAATACATTTGTTATTCAAAACTAATGCGGCCAATAAAAATACATCATACAGATTCAGTTAAATACATCTGTTATTTAAAACCACTTAGTAATGTTAAAATACATCTAAATACAGTTAAATACATCAGATGTAAAAGATACATCTGAGTACAATTGAATACATAAAAAACATGTAAGATAAATTTGTGTGAGATCTCAATTTGTGAATTATACATTTAGACAAACCAATCATAAAGAAATTAATTATAGTGGATTTGGAAGGGGTAAAACTTATTTTATCATCCCATAGTTTACCGTAAAACGATAGAAGGTAAAACTAATTTTTTGAATTGACTTGATCAACTCCAAAATCCAATGGTATATAAAGTGTTGACTTGTTCTTCTTGTAATGGTCTTCCAAATTACTTCTACAAGTATGCCATAAAAAACATTATATCCATTTTTAAAAATATAAATACATAATAGACATACCGGGGAAAAAACTCACTTCTGTTCATGTCTAGCGAGAAGACCATCACGAACCTATTTCTAGTATTCCTAAATGATTAATGTAGGATGTGGCCCCATTATTGATTCATCCTCAAAGGGGTGTCTTTTTTCAAATATGGGGGTCAACTTTACTGAGGTACCTGTTGTTCATTGAATTCATGAATAGAGACTTTTAATTATCGATACCATGGAGAAATAGATTATAAGTTTATAAAACACTAACCTGCGGAGTCGAAGTTAGACTCGTAAGGCGAAGAATATCATCTACTTGGTCGTCGATTCCTATGAGATGGTAATGGGGTTGATTCAATATTTTTTGCACTATGATGTATCACAATTCTAGTTTCTGGAATTTGACTTAGAAGAAACTTGTCATCCAGCTCAAATTGCGATACAAAGTAATCTGTAGATACACCCTCTTGGTCTATAGGTGGTATGTTGCACGGCACCTCCGATGTAGTATTCCCCTCCACTCTTGACTCCACACAAAGAGCATTAACAACTGTATTCTGTTAGACGTATACATCAATGTTAGTATATTATAAATGACCTATATACATAAAGTAACTAACTGTATGAATACATCTAAATACATATAAATATATTACATATTTGATCTTGAATTTGTATTTTGTTGAGGCTGTATTTAAGTGGAGAATTTAAATACATCAGACTACATGTTAAGAATACATCTAAATACATATAAATACAGTTGTTATTTGAGGCAGTATTTAAATGCATCTAATTGCTGTGTAATATCATTACTATATAGATAATGCTTAAATATATACAAGTATCATGTTTTAATATATATGAATATATCTAGATACAACATGCGAAGATCACAATAATTATGTAGAAACAAAGTCAGAAAAATACAAATGCATATAGGATTAAAATAATTAAAAATACTGAAGTATTCTGTATATACTTATATTCACAATGTTACAAATTATTTTATGTGTGATTAGTCCGAATAAGAGCAAACACGAGATATAAACATATACTAAAGAGGTTAAAAAATGTTAAACCTCAACATTATCGCTGACAATTGTATCAGTCTGTCTGTGACCTTTTGGATTATCTTGCAAGTTGGCATCATATGACATTTCAATACCATCATCACGTCTCCCTGTGGTTTCCTTTCTTTGGTGTACACTTTCCTTTTGCTGATTGTCTTGAAGATATTCAGAAAGCATCTTAAAGTTATCATTGATCAATGATCTCAGAGACTTGAACTCGCCCACAACCTTAGCAAGACAGAAATAATTAGAAAAGTGCGCCAAAAATACACGAATGTTAAGCACTAAAATGTAATGTTTAAAATGTGGATAAAAACTCATGTATTCTTTGAATGAATTTAGATCTTTCCTCAAAGAAGATACTTCATAATTTCTGGAATCTGCCGGCTGATTGTGATGTAAAACATTTTGTGCAATTTCAGATACACCAACAGGAGGAATCTTGGATTGAGTCTCTGTATTTGAGGGATGAATAATCTATTCTTTGCGCTTTTTATGGGGCGGTGATGAAGATGGACCAACACTTGCAGCATGTTTCTTCTTAGACTGAAGATTAGGTGTAGGAGAAAAGTCATCTGAATCCTCTGCCGACTTGTCTGAATGAGTAGGGGTAGGACTGTTCTCAATAACAATGCCTACTGGAGGAATATGAATACCAGTAAGCTCTATATCGGTTGGATGGATGTCCTTGTAAACAATCTGAAAAACAAAATACAATCAAAGTCTTACTACCATGGATGTATGCAAATCTGAAATCAAAATGTAATTTGTATTCAAATGAAAGCTATATGCAACTGTATGCAGCTGTAATGATTAGTAAATTATAAACTAGCCACCTAACAAATTGTAAATTACCATGTTTCCTTTGTCATTGAACATGTCGTTCAACAGATAAGCAAAGTTTGGATGATGTCAAGACCCCAAATACCCAGTCGTGATGGCGGCTATCACATTACTAGGCAAGCTAACCCAAACATTAATCACAACAAATTTCTTTTATAAAACCATTTTATAACACGAGTTCAAATCTCAATCTTCCATAAGAAATATATAAAACAACTAAAAATATGCGGAAATCAAAAAAACATTAACCAACACAGCCCAAACATCTGGTGTCACGAGTCTAGAGCCTTTAAATATACAACCGACTGTCTAATACATCATAAGTCTAGAATGCAGAAAAAAACAAGATAGGAAGGAGGAAAGCAGGGTTGCGGACACCATGCAACTACCTTGCAGTCTCCGACAAACTCTGAAAATGCTGAGGACTCTCACTCTGCCGCTCGGGCACCTGAATCTGCACACAAGGTGCAGGGAGTAACGTGAGTACGCCAACTCAATAAGTAACTAAAGTAAATAAGGTCTGAAAGAAGTGACGAGCAGTTAAAATCATATAAAGGAGTAAACAACAGGATAACAGATCAAACTCCACAGTTTAAAAACCGGTTTCGTCATAAAACTTCAGTTTCAATTAGAATACTTAAAATCATTTACTTAGTAATTTTCAATAGAGGATTTTTTAAAATAAGAGTGAAATCAGTGAAAATACCATAAATGGGCCTCTCGGGCAAGGTATCACTCATAATATGGCCTCTCGGGCAGCCTCTCAGTCACTCGTGACTTAGCTCTCGTCACTCAGTACTCACTCTTAGCACTAACGCTCAATAATATCTCATAATAGTAATAATCATAGTAATCACTGTGGCATGCAACCCGATCCATACTTTATAGTCGACTACACTCACTGAGGGTGTACAGACTCTGGAGGGGCTCCTATAGCCCAAACATCATATCGTTGCGGCGCGCAGCCCGATCCAATATGTATATCGCTGCGGTGTGTAGCCCGATCCATATAAGTATTGCTGCGACGTGCAGCCTGATCCATAATATATATATATATATATATATATATATATATATATATATATATATATATATATATATATATATCCTTACCATTAGGTCCTCAACCTCTCTCAGTCTTTAACCCCACAGCTGCTCGGGCATCGCAGTAGAAATCAAGGAACTCAGTCCAAACAGTTCTCACATTTTAAGAAGTACAGTGATAAAACCAGTTTTAAACAATAAATAGGTAAAATATCACTGAGGATATTCTTCCAAACAAATAGAGTGAGGAAAAACAGTAAAAATGCCCAAAGGGTCTCAACAGGTCGGCACAAGGCCCCCAAACATGGCATACAACCCATAATACAGTATAAATTTCTAAAATACGAGAATTCATAAGATTTCAAATCAAATACGCGGCTTAATAGTCGCTACGGGATGGACCAAGTCATAATCCCTACCGGTGCATACCCACACGCTCGTCATCTAGCATGTGCGTCACCTTATTTATCAGAACAATTCGAAATACCGGGGTTTGTACCCTCAGTTCCAGATTTACAATGGTTACTTACCTCAAACCGGATGAAAATACTACTCCGCGATGCCTTTTCCTCTCGCCTCGGCCTCAACTCGTGTCGAATCTACCCAAAATCAGAATCATAACATTAGAATAGGCTAAAGGAACGAAGCCCATGCGAAATAAATCAAATTATACCAAAAATCCGAAAATTGGCCAAACCTGACCCTTGGGCTCACGTCTCGAAACTTGATAAAAATGACATCAACGGAATCCTTATCATTTCCCGAGTTCATTTATACTAAGAACACTGAAATCGAAGTCCAAATGACCCCTCAAATTCCCATTTTAAGGTCTCTTAATCTCAAGTCCTAATTCCCAATTTTTTTGCCCTTAAATTCCATTAATTACACCTCTAATCCGTGAAATAATACCATAGAAACGTGTTTTAGGTCCAAAATCCTTACCTCAATGAAACCCCATTGAAATCCTCCTTCAAATCGCCCAAAATGCTCCAAAAACCGTCTTAGAAATAGTGGAATAGCTCAAAAATTGCGAAAGAAATAATTTATACCTTCTGACCCAGGGATTTCGCATCTGCGGCCAAAACCCCACTTCTGCGGTATCGCATTTGCGGTCCTTAAACCGCTTCTGGGGTTTTCACTTAAACTGCCCAACTTCACATCTACGATGCATAATCCGCACCTGCGGCATCGCATGTGCGGCTCCTTGACCGCTTCTGCGGTTCCTGCCTTTCTTAGGCTCTTCCGCTTCTGTGACCCATCTTCTGCATTTGCGGCGTCGCACCTGCGGTCCCCAATCCGCAGGTGCGGAAACTAACAGAAGCAGAAAAATTCTACAGCTTCCCAAAAATTCCAACTCTCCCTCAACCATCCGAAAACACACCGAGGCCCCCGGGACCTCAACCAAAAACACAAACATATCCCATAACCTTATTCAAACTTATGCTAATCTTCAAAATACCTCAAACAACATCGAATCAACCAAAACACATTGGATTCAAGCCTAAGTTTTTCAAAATCTTCCAAATTACGCTTTTAATCAAAAAGTATACCAAACCACGTCCGAATGACCTGAAATTTTGCACACACATCCCAAATGACCCTACGGAACTACTGCAACTCCCGAAGTTCCATTCCGACCCCTATATCAAAATCTCACCTATCAACTGAAAAATGCCAAAATTTCACTTTCGCTAATTCAAGCCTAAATCTACTCCGGACCTCCAAAACACATTCCGATCATGCTCTTAAGTCCCAAATCACCTCCTGAAGATATCCGAACCATCGGAACTCACATCCGAGCCCTCTAACACATAAGTCAACATCCGATTGACTTTTCCAACTTAAGCTTCCTCAAAAGAGATTAAGTGTCCCAAACCTTGCCAAAACCTCTCTGAACCCGAACCGATCAACCCGATGACATGAAATGCAACTGAGCAAAACAATAAAAGCAGAAATGGGGAAAACAGAGCGATAACTCATGAGAGGACTGGTCGGGTCGTCACATCCTCCCCTCTTAAACAAACACTCGTCCTCGAACGAGTCAAGAAACATACCTAAAGCCTTAAATAGTTGAGGATATCTGCTCCGCATTTCCTGCTCAGTTTCCCAGGTAGCCTCCTCCACGGGCCGATCTCTCCACTGCACTTTCACTGAAGCTATATCCTTTGATCTCAACTTTCGAACCTGACGCTCCAAAATAGTTGCTGGCTCCACATCATAAGTCAAATCACCATACAACTGAGCTGTGCAATATACTTTCGAAGCATAGAGACATGAAATTCCGGATGCACACTCGACAAGTTGGGTGGAAAAGCAAGCTCATAAGCCACCTCCCCAATCCTCCGAAGCACCTCAAATGGCCCAATGAACCGAGGACTCAATTTCCCTTTCTTCCCAAATTTCATAACACCCTTCATGGGTGAAACCTGCAACATAACCTTCTCGCCAACCATGTAGGACACATCCTAAACCTTCCTGTCAGCATAACTCGTCTGTCTCGACTGCACCGTACGAAGCCTCTCCTGAATCACCTTCACCTTCTCTAAAGCATCCTGCATCAAGTCTGTACCCAATATCCTAGCCTCACCCGACTCAAAACAACCAACTGAAGATCTACATCGCCTCCCATACAAAGCCTCATATGGAGCCATCAGAATACTCGACTAGTAGTTGTTGTTATAAGCAAACTCTACAAGCGGTAGAAACCGATCCCATGTCCCTTCGAAATCAATGACACAAGAATGCAACATGTCCTCCAATATCTGAATAGTGCGCTCGGACTGTCCGTTCGTCTGAGGGTGAAAAGTTGTGCTCAACTCAACCTGAGTACCCAACTCTCACTGCACAGACCTCCAAAACTGCGATGTAAACTGAGTGCCCCTATCTGAAATGATGGACATACATCCCAAATGACCCTATGGAACTACTGCAACTCTCAGAATTTCATTCTGACCCCTATATCAAAATCTCACCTATTAACCGGAAAATGCCAAAATTCCACTTTCGCCAATTCAGGCCTAAATCTACTCCGGACCTCCAAAACACATTCTGATCACGCTCCAAAGTCCCAAATCACCTCCCGAAGCTATCCAAACCATCGGAACTCACATCCGAGCCCTCTAACACATAAGTCAACGTCCGATTGACTTTTCCAACTTAAGCTTCCTCAAAAGAGACTAAGTGTCTCAAACCTTGCCAAAACCTTTCCGAACCCGAACCGATCAACCCGATGACATGAAATACAACTGAACAAAGCAATAAGAAGCAGAAATGAGAAAAACAGAGCGGTAACTCATGAGACGACTGGTCGGGTCGTCATAGCTAATTTTCGGTGGATCTCCAATTGAGTATTTTGGGTACCACGTTATCAATTCGCAGTGCAATTTAGGGATCAACATTTGAACAACACTCATAAAACCAAACTTGCATAGCTAGAGGCATCCCAGCTATCCTGTAGTACTTCTTCTGAGCATCCATCTTCTTGCTAATAGATTTTATCAGGCTTTCAAATGCTTTTATACCCCATGGATAATCAGAAAAGCTCCCACTCTCGACCAAGTCAAAATGTAGCCTTGGGATGGTTGTGTTGTTCTTCTCGGATGAAAATATGAAGGTGTGTATTAAATACAACACATCTATCTTTAATGCATCCCCATCGTTGTCATGACCCCAATTCTTATCAGCAAAACATTTCAACAAATCTTTCTTTTTGACAAGATTGGCACCGCCAAAGTATGTCGCAATAATCCAGTTAAGAACCTTTTCATTGAACTGAAAATCAGCAGGGTTACCAACACATTTGAGGCCAGTCACAAGCGCAAACTCCTTTATTGAGAAAGATAATGTAGTGCCATTGACATATATTGAAAATATATTGTCAGTACTTCCTTCTAACTGGAGAACCATGAAGCATCTGAACAGTTGATGTTGGACTTCACAACGCTTCATCTGAAGGAAACTTCCAAAACAAGTATTACCTAGTTGTTTGTACTGCTCTGGAGTAAGATTTTCTTTGAGGTTGGAGACTATGTCTATATTAGTATATATACTGATATGAGGTGCAAATATAGGTTATTTTTTCACAAACAACTTAATTTCTTGCATTTAAAAAGAATAAATACAACTGAATACAACACATATTTCATTGTACAATTGATATGAATACATATAAATACAACTAAATACAAACTGCAAAAATAAACTAGAATAAGATGTCAGTGATAGAAACATATGTACATATATAATACATACGCATACAACAAATAAAGACATTGCAATTAGAATCAAACAATAATGGGAACTTTGAAAATCCTTATAAATACAATTATATGCAATATGAAAAGGTCAGTCTAGTAAGGTAAAAAATAGTGAAAGAACTATTTGAATACATCTAAATAAATCTAAATGCATTATGCAACATACAATTCAATAAAAGTCAATTTGTATATATCAGAATACATATACATATTTGTATCATTGATTTATGTAAGTAAAAAAATACATTGAATATACTTTTTGAATAAATCTAAATACATGTACATGTATTTATATACATAAAAACAGAGAAGTCAATAGGTTTATACATATAAATACAGATGAATACATCAACAATACATATGAATACATTAGAAATTACCTTTTTTTCAGTGTATCTGAGCTTTTACTTGCTTCAACCTCCTTTCCCTTGACAGATGAAGCTTCAGAAATATATTTTTTCCTCTTTTCCGCAATGAAAAGTCTTGTTTCCTTCAATTATTTCTCAATTTGGGTTTCTTTGAAATTGTCATGGCGAGATTTTGTTCTCTTCTCCAATGCCATATTTTTGGATAAACCTGCATCCAATTCCCCTTGAGTGATTTGCAAGGAGAAAGAGGGCCCATCGAAAGTGAGAATTTTAGGGGTATACCTCTGGTAATCAACTTGCGGGGTATTGAATCAGACATTGTGAGAATATGCTTGGATACTGTTGATTAGAGAAAACTTGGTGAGTAGAGATGTTGAGAATAAACAAAAATAACGAAAATCAAAAAATTTAAATACTTACCACACTAATTATAGAAACAAATGACAATAATCGAGAGGAAATTAGGGTTTATGACGAGATTGGGGAGGAAGGAAGCAGTGTGGGTGAGAGGTTTCTCTGGTTTTGAGCGTGTTTACAGGGAATGGGAAAGAGAATAGAGTGTATCAAAATAGAGAGAGAATGAACCTGTATTGAGAAGATTTTATGAAATATGGTAATTATAAGAGAGAGAAATCTGAAAAGGGAGAGAGAAAAATAAAACATAGCGTGTTTTGTGGCTTAAGTGTAGGAGATAACCAAAATCAGAAATTTTGCTATAAAACATTAAAGGTATCTATAAAATATAATTTATTTAAATGGTATTTATTTAAAATAAATGAGGTGTTAACCTTTGCAATAGGAGGTAAATATTCCTTTAATATTTGCAACTATTATTTATGGCCAAACAAGACCTACTAATTATTTTATCTGTCAAAAGGCACCCAATCAAATGCAAACTAAAATGGGTGGACCAATTAGTAAGAGCACTTTCGTGCACGGACAATATAAATAATTATATATTATCGGCAGGGGTGACTCAATACTATTGGGGGCCTAAAGCAAACTTTAACGAGAGGCATTAAAAAAAGTTTCTCAAAAAAATCTTATATATATATAACATTTTGAGATGCAAAGTTACGAATAATTATTATATAATCTATTTCACCTAATACTTCTTTTTTAATTGATAATATAGGTAGTCCATTCAATCTCTCCTGAGACATTGTTAATCATAAATAAGAATTTTATCCATTTTAATTTTGTAAAACTTTTTTACGCTGAGGCAATAGGCATTTGGAAAAAAATCAAGTCTTTTTTATCTGATTGAGTACTAATTTCCTCTTTTTCTTCTTGGATGGTGTTATCGTCTAACTCAACTTGCTTAGTGATTTGTTCATCTCGAAAATATTCTCCTATAATTTCTGATTGAGTTTTTTTTATTATTTATTAAAAATTTATCAATAGCTCCTTTTTGGGATTGTATAAAAAATTCAACTTTTCTCTTCTTTTTTATAAAGTTTTGAATAATCGGACTCATACTTTCTATTTGATATATATGAATTATAATAAAAATTAAAACGACAATATATACCTACGTAACAAAAATATCAAGAAAAGTAATTTAAGTTGGAATAGAAGAACCTGATTCAATAACATGAAATATTTGTTGACTCAATAATCTTCATGTTCGTGCAATGCTTGATATCCCAAAATCACAGAATAATAAACTATAGCTTTTCTTGAACAATATTGTGAGATGACTTCCTTGTAAAAAGTAAGAGAAGGAAGTCATCTTATAAACTGAGAAGGAAGTGGAAAGGTCTAATCGAGAGAAACTAGCTAAAAGAGAATAATTGTTAAGAGCCGTCAATATGGGCTTGGCCCGTTGAGCCAACCCAGCCTAATCCGTGATTTAGCGGGGTTGGACTAGAGTTTTTGGAGCCCATTTAAAAACGAGGCTTTTAAGCCCGGGCCGAGTAAGTCCGTGGCCCGTGAGGCGTGACTGAGGCTGGGCTGGGCCGGCCCGTAGGCCTAATAAAAATAATTATTTAAAATATATAAAATATAAAAAGTATACTGCCTCTAGTGATGAAAAGTCAGAATTGGATCTCACTTAGAGGAACCAAAACGTGATCTTGAGAAGTTCCAAGAGATGGATGTTGTCATGTAGTGGAAGGATCATTCAAGAAAATATCCCGATCTTTCAGTGATGGTGCGTGATGTACTTAGTATTCCTATTACCACCGTCACATCGGAATCAACATTTAGCATTGGGGTGTGTGTTCCGGCAAACAAAAGTTGCATCCATCATGAAAATGTTCAAACACTTGTTACTACTCAAAATTGGTTGCACGGCTTTTCCCAAACTCAAACTGGTAATATTTTTTTTTATGTGAATTTGAATATTATTAGTTTTTAAAATTTAATTACTCTTAATATTTAACTAATTAATATTGCATATGAATTGTAGATGTAGATAAAAGTGAAGATGCCAAGACAACCTTGTCACAAGCGGATTCAAATGTGCTTGATGAAGATGAGGTATTAGATATCCCATAATCGTCATGGACGTTCTCTTAAATAGTTTATTTTGAATTTTGACTTTTAGTGAATGAACTATAGTCTTATTTTTTACTTTTTAGTGTTTGTTGTGATATATTAGAACAATATAAAAAGTTATTAAGTTTTGCGAAATTTTTTAAGATATATTTTAACTTTTAAATATTTTTTTTAGGTTAGAGCTTAAAGAAAAATATAAAGTTATATATTAAAAAATGATGGGTCGGCCCGTGAGTGCCCCCGCCCACGTAGGGCTGGGGTGGGCTAATCATTACAAGGCCTATCAAAATCGTGGGATAGCCCAACCCGGCCCGTCAATTGCTAAAGCCTACGTGGGCTAGGGTGGGCTAACCCAGCCCGGCCCATATTGATAGCTCTAATAATTGTGATGATTTCTTCCCAAACTTGCATTCTCAAAGTCACCTTAATTGATTTTTTGGGCCCATTTTTTTTTGTCAAAAGTTATTAGTACTCCCTCTGTCTCATGCTATGTTTCGTATTTCTCTTTTACACGCTCCTTAAGAAATATTAATTAGGAAATGAATTAGGCTATTCTACCCTTATTTATCTCTTAATAATATATAATCTCTTTTCATTGAATATTTATTCTATTTATGTGTTATCTCTATCTTCAAGAACAATTATTACTAAGGGTAAAAAAGAAAAAAAATAATTAATTTTGTCTTAAACTTCTAAAATGACAAATAATTTGATACAAATATTTTTAGTAACCATGACTATTAATATGAGATGAAGGGAGTAGTATATCTTTCCGTTTACAATGCATGTATGAAGTACCTTTTTTTTTTTTTTAAGGAAACCTCATTTTTTTTTTGTAAAAATAAATATAAGCTTATGATCGGGAGAAATTCAAAATAGCCAGATTTACAACTGGTCGTTCAAAAATAGCCCAGTTTCAAAAGTAATCGAAATTTAGCCACTTTTCATGTAAAGATAAATTTGACCGAAAACACTGTTCAAAACCCGAAAAATACGCCAGTATATTATGCTGGAGTTCCAGCATAAATATACTTGAACTCCATCATATTATACTGGAGTTCCATGATAAGTATGTTGGAACTCCAGCATAATATGATGGAGTTCCAGCATAAATACACTAGAACTCCAACATAATATACTGGAGTTCCCACAAGTATACCGGTCCAGCATAATATACTGGAGTTTGGAGCACCGATGCTCCAGTCTCCAGTATATTATACTGGAGCCAGTAAAGTATATCGGTCCAACATAATATGCTGGAGTTCATACACAGGTGCACCGAACTCCAGTATATTATGCTGGACCGGTCTCTGTTACAGCAAAATAGTGGCTATTTTTTATTGACTTGGTAAATGTTGGCTATTTTTGAATGACCAGTCCGAAAATTAGTTATACCGTGCTATTTTTACCTTATGATCCTATTGGTAAAAGTTGGGGCCGCCCAAATTAGGGGCCTAAAGCCTAGGCTTTATTGAATTTACCCATCGGGTCATCTAAAAGGTAACTAAAGACAGTGGCAAATATAGCATATAAATAATTGTTCAATCGAACTCAGTAATTTAAATACATAATGTAAATATAGATGTAATAATTATTACAATTTTAAAAATATATTACCTTTTGAATCCATAATTTCAAAAGTATAATGGTTCATTACTAAGAATCAAAAGTTGAACACATCAAATTGAAAATTTGAATCTACCTTGATAATTGTCCATAATGAATTGGAATCAGCAAGAACTTAAAAAATAAGGTACAAAACTTGTTACAAATGTTATAACCGATCATAATGTAAAACCGATCATAATGTAAAACATTTCTTTAAGCCACCATGTACACTATGGTGTTACATTATCAGTACATAATCTTTAACCAGTTATAACAAAGTACTCCCTCCGTTTCATATTAAATGAGGTACTTTCCATTTTAGTTTGTTCCAAAACAAACGACACATTTCTAAATTTGGAAATAATTCAATTTTAAACTCTTTCATTTTATCTATTTACCCTTAATGAGAAATTTTTATAGCCACACAAATGTCATGACCCCACAAACTTTTTACCCCTTAAGCTTTTAAGTCCACAAATTTCAAAAGTTTTTCTTCTTTTTTCTTAAACTTCGTGTCGAGTCAAACAACCTCATATAATATGAAACGGAGGGAGTATTATTTAATTTCTTACTACTCCTGCTACAATAAAGTATAAAGAAGCACATAGAATTAACTTCTAAGTAACCAAAAAGGATGCTACAAAAACTACAATATCAGAAAAGAAAACTAGGCCTCTGACCTCCCAAAGACGCAGGGAACGGATCACTGTCTCTTTTAAACCATCTCCCTCCACTTCACACAGAAGCCGCAAATCCCTCCGCTCACTCCACCACCTTCCGTTAATTCTTATAAATATGACCTATTTTTTTCTTTATCTCTCTCATACTATACACATTGTATTCTCTGTTTGAGCAAAAATACACTTAGAATTATGGCTTCTTCTACACCTGCCTTGAAAGATGAACTAGATATCGTGATACCAACAATTAGAAACTTGGATTTCTTGGAAATGTGGAGGCCTTTCTTTGAACCATATCATCTCATCATTGTTCAAGATGGTGACCCGTCAAAGACCATTAAGGTGCCCGAGGGCTTTGATTATGAACTTTACAATCGCAATGATATTAACAAAATTTTGGGTCCTAGGGCTTCTTGTATTTCCTTTAAGGATTCTGCTTGCCGCTGCTTCGGTTACATGGTTTCCAAGAAAAAGTATATTTACACCATTGATGATGATTGCTTTGTAAGCTCACTTTCCACCTTCCATTAATCTATCATCTCATTCTAGTATCTTTTTGTTTCTCGCTCGTGTTAGTTCTTTGAAATAAAAGTTTTAGATTTTTTATGTTCACAAGAGTATGTGAGTGATTACATGAACAGAGTTTGAACTCTCTGTATTTTACGTGTTTGTAAACAAGGCAAAGCTACTCCCTCATTTTATACGGTGGTGTCTGACGAAAGAAATTTTGATACTACCTATCAAAAGCACTCTTGGGATGTTAGTAATTTTAAACATGACATATTATTTCTCTGACTATAAAAGTGAAATGAGAAATTTAAAATTAAAGGATTTTAGAACATAAAGAAAAAGTCTTTTTGTTCTGGTAACTTTTCTTTCATTTTCATTTTATATTTGCGTTTTACGTTTCATGGGGATATATGCAAAGACTTTAAGGTGATTTCTTATAGATTCAATTGAATCTATATATACAGATAAAAAAAATTAAAATATATACACACAAGAAGGTTACGCTCGTATCTTTCTAAACCAACTCATTCTAGATCCAAGATAATCACTATGCTTAATTATGATCATTAATTAATGTTCACTTCTATACTCATGATTGATGTTCCCCTCAATCATCATCATCTTCAGAATTCTTTTCTAATATCATCTTCGGTATTTTAACTCTATTTGTGTTTGGGGAAATCTTGAAATAATCTGCGTAGGTAGCAAAGGACCCAAGTGGGGCAGACATCAACGCGCTGGAGCAGCACATAAAGAATTTGCTGTGCCCATCAACTCCCCATTTCTTCAACACTTTGTATGATCCATTTAGGGATGGCGCAGATTTTGTGAGGGGATACCCTTTCAGCCTGAGGGAGGGCGTGCCAACGGCAGTCTCCCACGGCTTGTGGCTCAACATTCCCGATTATGATGCGCCCACACAGCTCGTCAAGCCTCTTGAGAGGAATACTAGGTCGGTCTCCTTTTCACCTTTTCTTTTGATATTATGCTTTCCTTCTTGTATTTAAGTTAACTATACTACCAATATAAAGATATTTTGTACTATTAGCATAGCTTTAATATGTGATAGACGATTAGCTACAGTTTTTACAAGGTTACATGTTACAATAGTTATTATAAAAGTTTACTTGTAATTATCTAGGAATAATATTTGCATTTTTTGGTCCCGTAGTTATTAGTAAACTAGTGAATATGCCGCGCTTCGCGCGATTATGGAATGAAATCAGGATATGATCAAATAATTAATATCATCACTTTTTCTAATTAAGCAAAATCAAGCTTTGCTAATAAATTGTGTTACTACATGTAATGGAGAAGAACAATTTTTCCTCTTGACATCGATTGGTCAATAATTAAATATGTAGTCTAAAAATACAAAACTATTCATGATAAGAATAAAAGGCCTAATAATAAAGTTGTAGCACTCTTAAACAACAAAAGAGATAAAAAATCTATCAAAAAATAGAAGGTGTACCATACATATAGTTCATGAGAAAGGAGTTGAAGGACAACTTTTTGTTCAGCAACCTCAAAGCTCCATCCCTCTCCCAGAAATGAAGCTTCGACAGAAATTTTGTGAGAGAATATTTGTCCAATGTTCTAATAAATGCATAGAGAATAATGATAGAAAATGAGCATACCCTGCTCTGACAGCTTAAACTTTGTTGCTTGACTCGGTCTTGAAAATCAAGAAGAACTTGTAAATTGGAGCCGACTTCACCGTACCATTCTATAGACCTTACATCCTTATGTGAATACACTAAAATTAGATCATGCATGAAGGTTAGATCCTAATATAAAAAAAGACATTTAAATAAAAGTTCTATGCAATTGGCCTAGCTTAGAGCAACAACACCAAGAAAAACAAAGCCTAATTCTCGTCCTATATTTATATAGGGTAAAGTGTACTCTACTCTGAAAATAATATTATATATATGAAATCAAAGTTTTATTTAGTCTTACAAAAATAGGGGGGAAAGGAAATAAAAGCTATAATATAATTGACCAAATAACACCTTTTTATGCATAGCTTCCTCAAAAACTATCCGTTTATGCCATTCAACATCATTGCTCATCCACCTTTTTATAAATTATAAGACCCTATTAAAATTAAAAACTGTAAGAACTACATCTTTAAAGACTTACCATGCCCTCCTTAATAGATTTATCTTTAGATGATCATTGTCATCTATTAACAACTCTATCTCTCTTTTTCTCTATATATATATGACAAATTAATATCCTAGCTCAATTGTGTATGTTAACAGCATACGCAGACAAAGATCCCTTTCATGTCTTAGGTTTCTCGGGGTCTGGTTTATTCATCATAGTTGTTAGGAGAGTAAAAGAGTAAGTCTTAATTGAAGATTGAAGAATATTATGTAGGAATCATGAAATTACAGGAACAAAGGTGTATTTAACAGCAATTTTGTAATTTATAATTTTCAGCCCTAGAAGAATAGATGAGCGTTGGCCTAAGCAAATACATCAAATTTACAAAAATAAACAAATGCAGATTTTAGTTTGGAACATTTAATCATGCTTTTAATTCAGAATTTATTATTTGCACGGGACAAAGCATGTACAAGCCTAACTTTTTAATAGAAATTTGAATAACACAAATTCACTGGAAACTGAATTACATTATTCTCTGGAAAATGCAGCTACTTAGTCAAGTTACAAGAAGTCCCTGAAAGCTGAGTACAGGAACTAAACAAAATAGTACTTCAGTAGATTAGAACTTCCATTTCCAAGAGGAGAGTAGTTGCCAAGTTAATACCTTCTCGCAGTGGCGAGCGAAGCTAGGAATTTCTCCAAGGGTGTTCAAATTTGAAAGAAGTGGAAAAAATTCCCAATAAAGGGTGTTCAATATATGTTATATACCTCTAAAACGCAATATTTTACCTATATACACAGTGTAATTTTTCGAAGAAGACCCTTATGACCATGTGGCTTCGTCCCTGCCTTCTCGTGGAAAAAGAAACATTACAACCCTTGGAGACTTAGATAACTGGAAGAGTAGAATAATGTTCAACCATCCTCTTCATATCATAATAGTTTGTTTGCATCCACTCCTCTACCAACTCATATGTCTGAGAGAACATGTTATTCCAATTGAGTTGAGATCATCATGTCTATAGCAGAGCGAATGATAAACGGAGTGTAAAGATGAAGTCGAAAGTGAAATATTTGAATGAATTACATGTAAAAAGATGAATTTTCAGAAAGAGATATATTGTTGTTGATCGTGTTGCTTCACATCAGAAACAAGATAAGACATGATTTTTTCCGGTTTCTTCACTAAAGCAGAAACCTCAAGCCAGTTTCATGGTTATCTATATATCCAAATCAAGCTGCACATATAATGAGTTCCCGTTGCTTTGGATCTCTTCATTTTGTACTTTCCCCTGCATCCATAATTCCAAATTACCTGTTTCTTCCTTTGGTAGAAAAGTCCACTCAACAACACTGCTCATCCATCTTTTTAAAAACTGCAAGAACTAAATCTTTATAAACTTACAGTACGCTCTTAATGAATTTATTTTTAGATGACTATTTTCATCAGAATTTTCCAAACCTTATTGTAATAAGATCACTTTTCTTTTCCTTCACTTTCTCCATATAGTTAATCCCAATTCCCAATAGACCAAAAGAGTTAATTCCAGCAGACAAACAAAAAGCACAAAATAGGGGAAAATACCTTGAAGGAACGGCAAGACAAAATAGTCTATGTGGATAATTCAAAAGAGAAACAAAACCAAAAGGAAAGGTTAAAGAAAACACAAAAGAAAATTGACTAATATTAACTAATTGGTAAGAGAGTAGAAACAATTAATCTAAGATACCTGCTATTGCTTTAGAAACCTAATCAAATTCTTAAGTTTATGGTAACGTTTAGTTTATGTTAGTGTCTCAGTGAAACAAACTCCGCCAATAGGTACAATAACTAAATAGAAGTAGATCAATTAGAAGAAAAAGGGGAAAGCAAGACATTACCAACTAAAGATAGAAGTGGTTGATCTTTTGCTCCAACTACTGGAAAAATACTTGCCTTCCACTTTGTAGTCGAATCTGCAAGAAAGTGATGCGAAATGACCAAAAGCTTGAAAATTTGATCTGAAAAGACATTCCAGAATCGTTTATCCTATTTAAAACCAAAGAGAGCAAAAAAAGTGAAGAATATCATATTTAATGCTGAAATTTTCGATCAGCAATTTCAAAACGATCGTTTTCCTAAAAGGGGAAAAAAGTTACCAGCCTTTTTCTTCTTAG